>NW_027665152.1:0-1000 GCF_963921795.1 Nannobrachium achirus
ATTGAAAAATAGCAGATATACAAGCTCACAGCGCGGCACTCTGCGAGCTTGTATATCTGCTATTTTTTTTTAATCTTGAAAATGTGTGCAAGTCTTTGAATATCTTTGACACGATCTTTGACCCGACTTCTAAATCCTTCCTCTAAATCAGCTGTTCTCAAACTTTTTCATGTCAAGGACATGACCCCCATCTCAAAATATGTTGTTCCAGGGTGAGCTGTGAGCTTGTACATCTGCTATTTTTCAATAGTTAAAGCATTCGATAATTCTAGGCCTAAATGGCTTAAGCAAAATGCAAATCCTACTGACTAATACTGCATCACTGCATGTAAGCCAAGCCTAATGTTATCTTGACAGTGCATTTAAAACAGTTTGCTCCATCTTCAGAGTAAAGTGGCGGTTGGTACCTATATTGCGCCTTAGGCGAGGTAGTATAGCGCCGCCCTATGGCTGCGCGAAGCGCGGCCGGAATTTTATTTTATTTTATTTTTTTATTTTTTTATTTTTTTAATAAAAAAAAATATGATTTTTTTTAAAGTTAAAAGCGGTTCGGTTCTACACGGCGGCAGAACCATTTTGGGCTTAATATAATAGGGTTTATAAAAGCATGATCTGACTGTCTTAGTCTTACCTTGGGCTGGTCAGGAGAAATGGTTCTTTCACAGTCACGCACAGTGAGACAAGACTATAGAGTTCCTATATCCTGGCTGATAGAGGTCTGTGTTTTGTAGAGGAAAGTCAGGATTAATCCATTTTCTTTTTTTTTTTTTCTTTTTTTTCTTTTTCTTTTTTTTCTTCTTCATGCGCCCCCTCAAAGTGGCGCCCTGGGCGAGTGCCCCGCTAGCCCCCCCTGCAGGCCGCCTCTAAAATAGACATACAGAACAGAATGAGATGTAAACTAAACATTATTTATTGAATATAATGTATGGAATGTAATCTTAAAATATGTGAATATTAACACAAATATTACATACAATAAGAAAAATACTAGCACCTTATG
>NW_027665150.1:0-25584 GCF_963921795.1 Nannobrachium achirus
TGAAAAGAGTATTCACATTCTTTACTTAAGTAAAAGTATCAATACCGCTATGTAATGGGGCGGCATAGCTGAATGTTTAGGGGGCCCGCCTGGGGAACCTGAGCCCCTGGTTGTCCTAGGTTTGATTCCTGGCCAGGGTAGCAATGTCGATGTGTGTCCCTGAGCAAGACTCTTAACCCCTAATTGCTCACACACTCCTTGTGGGAAGCGAATCCGCTTTGGGCTGAAAATACTGAATTTCCCTTGTGGGAGGAAATAGGTATCTATTATTATTATTATTATTATTATTATTATTATTACCCCTATCGTTAAATCGGTCCACGAAGCCGAGGTCCTAGGGCTGGTGTACACGACAAATTTCCAAACCCCGCTGTGTGTTCCCTGGGGGCGTGAAAAATAAGGGGGTGGGCTCTACATGTCCTCTGGGACCCCATCTACGTATGGACACCACTTGTTCGCCCATCCCGTCTTACGGATGCTTTTTTATTCCATTTTATTTGTTTTAGGGTCCTATCTTGCAGTTCAAGCCTATTTCCACAGGGTGGCAGGCTACTTTCCCAACCTACTGGAGGTGAACATGCAGGGGCGTCAATTGGGTATGGCAAGCTATGGCAGCTGCCATACCTTGGCTACAGGGGGGAAATAATTAAATGTACTTTTCATCGTGCCTGTTGCTAAGGTATGGCAACATGATTGGTGTCTTGCAAGACACCAGTCATGTTGCCATACCTTAGCCTTTCCTGAACTGACGCCGCTGTGAACATGTGTACACAGCCAGCATATTACTCAATGCCAAACTTTGCACACACACTCCTTGCCTGCCAATCCACAACCTCCACCCCTCCAGGGACCCCCAGGGCTTATCTCCCGATTAGGACACTTTCCAGCATAGTGACATGCAGAACAAACTGTCCATATAGTATGGTTTACATAAAAGTCAGTTGTCTTTCACACACACACACACACACACACACACACACACACACACACACACACACACACACACCACACATATATATATATATATACACATATATATATATATATATATATATATATATATATATATATATATATATATATATATATTTCATTTATTTATTTCATAAATATTTTTCATCACGAATTGGGTTTGTGGGGAGCCATCCCTGCTTCAAGCTGTCACAGCACGGCACCAACACTTCAAACTAGTTAAAAAACCCAATACAGCAGATCTACAAGCACCTCACAGATCTACAAGCACCTCGCACATGCCAGGGACAGAGTAGGTTGGCCTGCATAAGCCTTGCTGTCAACACACTATACTACACCACTCAGGCCACCAAGCCAGGTGTGGTCAATTAGTGCCTTCTTTTGATCAGTGGCTTCTGCTTGATGAGTGGCACCAGTCTGTCTTTGTTCCCTGGTCAGTCAAGTTCACTGGGAGAGAATGTTTCAGATCAGTGCAAGTGTATTTGTTTTCCATTTGGACTTACTGTGTTTTGTTGGTACAGTATGCGTGCGACTAACTAATATTTCTGATAATTCCAATTTGTTTGTTGTTTAATTAGCCGGATTGTGAATGCCCTGCATTTTTCTTTCATCTTTAGAACCACACGTGTGTAACAAAACAGAGTGGTGATCATTTGGTGTGGGTGAAGAGAAGAAAAACATTTCATTAAAGGAGTAGTTCACCCCCAAAGTGACTTTTTTTCTATTGAACTCAAGTCTCCATGGCGTGAGTAATACATTGAAAAAATAAGTCATTTTGGGGGTGAACTACTCCTTGAATGTCAGTTTTGTGGTGTTTTGACTGGACACCCTGAACATATTGCCAGATAGATAGACAGACAGACAGACAGACAGACAGACAGACAGACAGAGAATTGTAGGCCTTGCATTTATTTGACTTGGTTCCAACAGATGGCGAAAATAGCTAATCTTCAAGCTCACAATGCCTCACTGTTTGGACAAAGAGTTGAGGCGTTACATTTTGTAAAACACGGCCTTGTGAAAATAGCAGATCTACATGCTCACAACACCTCACAACGCAGGGCGGCGTGAGCATGTAGATCTGATATTTTCACAATTTCTGCCCCTAATATTTAATTTATCATTTTAAAAGTATTAAAAAGTCCTTAAATTGTCTCTTTAGAAATGTGCAGATAGCCTCTGTATACTGTTGAGTGGAAAAACAATGTTTCACATTAAGCTAAACATTTGGGACCACCCAAGATCATTTGGAGACCCCTCTAGGGGTCCCATAGTTGAACCACTGACTTATAAGGGGAGTATGGAGACCCCTCTAGGGGTCCCATAGTTGAACCACTGACTTATAAGGGGAGTATATGAGGCTGGATCCGTCTGGAACACTGCACTAGGCTCTCGCCAGCTCTGTAGCTCTCCACACTTGAACAGTTGTGTCCTTAAATTCAATTATAATAATTAACCCCTGTATATACGGGCAATAGTTTTACATGACTTTGTGTACACAGCCAATAGTTTTACATGAACATGTCTAGGCTTTAGTACTGTACTGCCTCGTATAGCCCAACAGAGCCCAGCACAGAACAGCACAGCCCACCAGAGCCCAATACAGCCCCCCAGAGCCCAACAGAGTCCAGCAAACCTAAGTCCAGCCCAGCCGAGTAGGAGTATAGACCGGGGAAAGGGGGTAGTTAGATGACTCCACCAGGCCATTACTGTCCAGATCTGGCTTGAATAGGCCAGACTAGGGTAGACAGGACTGCACCAGACAACACCAGGCTGCTCCAGCCTGGTGGGACACTCAGAGACTTTGTAAACGCCTGTGTACATTTCCCATAGATTCTATGGGACTTGAACACTTGCTCCTGCCCTTCGTGTACACAATCTGTGCCGTGTCCCCTCAGAGGGACATTGTGGGCCCCCCGACCTCACTTTGAGAACCGGCCATGGACCACTTGATAAGCCCACAGTGTCCCTCTGAGGGTCCCCCGACCTCACTTTGAGAACCGACCATGGACCACTTGATAAGCCCACAGTGTCCCTCTGAGGGTTCATGTAAAACTACTGGTGACTTTGTACACGCCTGTGTACATTTCCCATAGATTCTATGGGACTTGAACACTTGCTCCTGCCCTTCGTGTACACGGTCTGTGCCGTGTCCCCTCAGAGGGACACTGTGGGCCCCCGACCTCACTTTGAGAACCGACCATGGACCACTTGATAAGCCCACAGTGTCCCTCTGAGGGTCCCCCGACCTCACTTTGAGGACCGACCATGGACCACTTGATAAGCCCACAGTGTCCCTCTGAGGGTCCCCGACCTCACTTTGAGAACCGACCATGGACCACTTGATAAGCCCACAGTGTCCCTCTGAGGGTTCATGTAAAACTACTGGTGACTTTGTACATGCCTGTGTACATTTCCCATAGATTCTATGGGACTTGAACACTTGCTCCTGCCCTTCGTGTACACGGTCTGTGCCGTGTCCCCTCAGAGGGACACTTTGGGCCCCCCGACCTCACTTTGAGAACCGGCCATGGACCACTTGATAAGCCCACAGTGTCCCTCTGAGGGTTCATGTAAAACTTAAAACTAATGCCCGTGTACACAGTGGTTAATCGCATGTGCAAGGATCTACAGAGCTGGCTGGAGCAGCCTGGTGGAGTCTGGTGCAGTCCTGTCTACCCTGGTCTGGCCTATTCAAGCCAGATCTGGACAGTAATGGCCTGGTGGAGTCATCTAACTACCCCCTTTCCCCGGTCTATACTCCTACTCGGCAGGACTGGGCTGGACTTAGGTTTGCTGGACTCTGTTGGGCTCTGGGGGGCTGTATTGGGCTCTGGTGGGCTGTGCTGTTCTGTGCTGGGCTCTGTTGGGCTATACGAGGCAGTACAGTACTAAAGCCTAGACATGTTCATGTAAAACTATTGGCCGTGTACACAAAGTCATGTAAAACTATTGCCTGTGTACACAGTGGCTTTTTCCTTGACCTTTCGAGTTAGGAGTGTCGTAGAGACACGAGACCGGGTTTGTTGGATTCAGCGTCAAAAAGTAAGTCAGAATAAGTGTCTTTTATCCGAAAGAATGTGTAATCGTGTTGGTGGCGTGCAAATTTCGTGTCTTTTTCGCAATCATAAAGGGTTCAAAGTGTCGGAGAGACACGAAACCCATTCCATCGGATCAGGCATCCTTCAAATATGAAAAGTGTTTCCTGCGTAAAACAAACAGATTTTTTTAGATTTTTTTATTGATTTTAAGGACAAAAATCCGGGTTTCGGTGTCTTTTTCGCAATCGTAAAGGGTCATGAGAACCTAAGTCCAGCCCAGCCGAGTAGGAGTATAGACCGGGGAAAGGGGGTAGTTAGATGACTCCACCAGGCCATTACTGTCCAGATCTGGCTTGAATAGGCCAGACTAGGGTAGACAGGACTGCACCAGACAACACCAGGCTGCTCCAGCCTGGTGGGACACTCAGAGACTTTGTAAACGCCTGTGTACATTTCCCATAGATTCTATGGGACTTGAACACTTGCTCCTGCCCTTCGTGTACACAATCTGTGCCGTGTCCCCTCAGAGGGACATTGTGGGCCCCCCGACCTCACTTTGAGAACCGGCCATGGACCAGATCGGGCATGCTTCAAATATGAAACGTGTGTCCTGCCTGAAACAAAACATATTTTTTTGATTTTTTTATTCATTTTAAGGACAAAGGGCCTGTTTTGACGCCTAAAACGACCCTTTTCCTTGACCTTTCGAGTTAGGAGTGCCGTGTACACAGGATCTACAGAGCTGGCTGGAGCATGGAGCAGCCTGGTGGAGTCTGGTGCAGTCATCTAACTACCCCCCTTCCCTGGTCTATACTCCTATTGGGCAGGACTGGGCTGGACTTAGGTTTGCTGGAGTCTATTGGGCTCTGGTAGGCTGTATTGGGCTCTGGTGGGCCGTGTTGTGCTGTGATGGGCTCTGTTGGGCTACACGAGACAGTACAGTACTAAAGCCTGAACATGTTCATGTAAAACTATTGGCTGTGTACACAAAGTCATGTGAAACTATTGCCCGTATATACAGGGGTTAATTATTATAATTGAATTTAAGGACACAACTGTTCAAGTGTGGAGAGCTACAGAGCTGGCGAGAGCCTAGTGCAGTGTTCCAGACGGATCCAGCCTCATATACTCCCCTTATAAGTCAGTGGTTCAACTATGGGACCCCTAGAGGGGTCTCCATACTCCCCTTATAAGTCAGTGGTTCAACTATGGGACCCCTAGAGGGGTCTCCAAATGATCTTGGGTGGTCCCAAATGTTTAGCTTAATGTGAAACATTGTTTTTCCACTCAACAGTATACAGAGGCTATCTGCACATTTCTAAAGAGACAATTTAAGGACTTTTTAATACTTTTAAAATGATAAATTAAATATTAGGGGCAGAAATTGTGAAAATATCAGATCTACATGCTCACGCCGCCCTGCGTTGTGAGGTGTTGTGAGCATGTAGATCTGCTATTTTCACAAGGCCGTGTTTTACAAAATGTAACGCCTCAACTCTTTGTCCAAACAGTGAGGCATTGTGAGCTTGAAGATTAGCTATTTTCGCCATCTGTTGGAACCAAGTCAAATAAATGCAAGGCCTACAATTCTCTGTCTGTCTGTCTGTCTGTCTGTCTGTCTGTCTGTCTGTCTGTCTATCTGGCAATATCCTCAGGGTGTCCAGTCAAAACACCACAAAACTGACATTCAAGGAGTAGTTCACCCCCAAAATGACTTATTTTTTCAATGTATTACTCACGCCATGGAGACTTGAGTTCAATAGAAAAAAAGTCACTTTGGGGGTGAACTACTCCTTTAATGAAATGTTTTTCTTCTCTTCACCCACACCAAATGATCACCACTCTGTTTTGTTACACACGTGTGGTTCTAAAGATGAAAGAAAAATGCAGGGCATTCACAATCCGGCTAATTAAACAACAAACAAATTGGAATTATCAGAAATATTAGTTAGTCGCACGCATACTGTACCAACAAAACACAGTAAGTCCAAATGGAAAACAAATACACTTGCACTGATCTGAAACATTCTCTCCCAGTGAACTTGACTGACCAGGGAACAAAGACAGACTGGTGCCACTCATCAAGCAGAAGCCACTGATCAGAAGAAGGCACTAATTGACCACACCTGGCTTGGTGGCCTGAGTGGTGTAGTATAGTGTGTTGACAGCAAGGCTTATACAGGCCAACCTACTCTGTCCCTGGCATGTGCGAGGTGCTTGTAGATCTGTGAGGTGCTTGTAGATCTGCTGTATTGGGTTTTTTAACTAGTTTGAAGTGTTGGTGCCATGCTGTGACAGCTTGAAGCAGGGATGGCTCCCCACAAACCCAATTGTGATGAAAAATATTTATGAAATAAATAAATGAAATATATATATATATATATATATATATATATATATATATATATATATATGTATATATATATATATATATATATATGTGTGTGTGTGTGTGTGTGTGTGTGTGTGTGTGTGTGTGTGTGTGTGTGTGTGTGTGTGAAAGACAACTGACTTTTATGTAAACCATACTATATGGACAGTTTGTTCTGCATGTCACTATGCTGGAAAGTGTCCTAATCGGGAGATAAGCCCTGGGGGTCCCTGGAGGGGTGGAGGTTGTGGATTGGCAGGCAAGGAGTGTGTGTGCAAAGTTTGGCATTGAGTAATATGCTGGCTGTGTACACATGTTCACAGCTGCGTCAGTTCAGGAAAGGCTAAGGTATGGCAACATGACTGGTGTCTTGCAAGACACCAATCATGTTGCCATACCTTAGCAACAGGCACGATGAAAAGTACATTTAATTATTTCCCCCCTGTAGCCAAGGTATGGATAAGCCCACAGTGTCCCTCTGAGCCAGTGAGGGTCCCCCGACCTCACTTTGAGAACCACCACGGACCACTTGATAAGCCCACAGTGTCCCTCTGAGGGTCCCCTGACCTCACTTTGAGAACCGACCACGGACCACTTGATAAGCTCACAGTGTCCCTCTGAGGGTCCCCCGACCTCACTTTGAGAACCGACCACGGACCACTTGATAAGCCCACAGTGTCCCTCTGAGGGTCCCCCGACCTCACTTTGAGAACCGACCATGGACCACTTGATAAGCCCACAGTGTCCCTCTGAGGGTCCCCCGACCTCACTTTGAGAACCACCACGGACCACTTGTTAAGCCCACAGTGTCCCTCTGAGGGTTCATGTAAAACTACTGGTCGTGGACACCACCTAGGGCCTGTGTACATATGGCTCTCTGCTGCCCCCCATTAAGAAACTATAGACGGCACAGACCGTGTACACGAAGGGCAGGAGCAAGTGGTCAAGTCCCATAGAATCTATGGGAAATGTACGAAGTCGTGTACAAAGTCACCGGTTGGTCCACGAGCCATAGTTTTTTCCATTGTAGCTCCCTACAGTGTACACGAATATGATTATTATTATTATTACCCAAAAGTCCAGAATTCAAAGTTTACTTGAGTAAAAGTATAACATTATTGGTATCAAAATGTACCTAAAGTACCAAAAGCTAAAAATAGCAGATTTACAAGCTCGCAGCGGGTCACTTTGTGCCACTCTGCGAGCTTGTAAATCTGCTATTTTTGGAGCTGTGTGAAGCACAGGCTCCCTATACGTGGCCGTGTGGGTCTGTCTGTGTGTCTGTCTGTGTGTCTGTGTGTCTGTATGTAGCCTGAACTTCCTAAACTTCGGCACGCTACTAGTCCCACAGTTTTGCCACCACACACTCGCGCCATATGTCAAATCGACCGGCTTACTCGGGAATCGTGGGCTAGTAACTTGCTAAGAGAAAGGTTCAATAGTTTAATTGATATTAATTTATTAGTGAATTAATTTTCCCCATTGACTTATAATGGGAATCGCAAAAACTCACATTCAATTATTTGTCTCTCGCAAACCATAGGGGCTAGAGTTTCAAGACTTGGAGAGGAGGTTCATAATGATTTCAAGGATTAAATAAAAAATAATTGTGTCATTTGGCCGCATGGTGGCGCCATAACACCCCACTTTACGTTTTGGCCTGTAACTCTTGAACCGTAGGTCGGAAAATTAAAAATATTTTTTCCCTGGATTCCTTGGGTCATGACGCATCTCCCCATATAGGCCACGCCCATTTGCGCCATGATAGATTTTCCGCCATCTTGAATTTTCTCCAAAACACACTTTTTGCTCCTTTTCCTACATATTTTCTTCAAATGTCACAAAAATCGGTACACATGATCCACACACACACACACACACACACACACACACACACACACACACACACACACACACACACACACACACACACACACACACACACACACACACACACACACACACACACACACACACACACAGCTCCACTTCACACGGGTGTGATTTTTTAATAGTCAATGTATATATGGATAAAGTGGTTATATTTAGCTGGGGGCGGGCTGGAATCCCCACAAGGACCCCTGGGGGTCTCCGGACCCCACTTTGAGAACCACTGGTCTACAGTACTGAACGTACATTTATAGTTAGTACAGGAATGTCATGTGTACAAAGGATACCTCAAAAAAGCTTTTGGGCTTGTTTCAATTGGGGTCCTTTCTTAACTCATATAACATAGAATGACAAATAAAACACAGTACTATGCAGAAAATATAAGAAAAACAGTAGTAAAATCCTCACGGTCAATTTTTCAAGTTGTAACTCTTGAGACTGTAACTCTGAGAGAGTACAAATGTAACCAAACATTTATTTTGTACATTTTAACTCTCAGAGGTAAATGAACACTGATAGTGTTAAAGTGTATCATTCCATCAGAGCACAGCTGTTAGATCTCTGCTCAACCTTTGTCCCCTGAACCTCTGTCCTTTCACCTCATTGGTTCCTACTCCCACGCACCATGAGGGGTATCAGGTGCGCACGATAGCGTGTCTCTCTCATGTACGCATGTATGCACGGCACGTGCACGCCCGATACAAGTGATGCTGGACGCGGGCATTTGAGAAACTGAACTTGAAGCATGAACTGACGACTAGGGGTGGGACGATATGAAAATATAATCCATTATCCTGGGGCGGAACATTTGCCAAAAAATAACCGATCTACAAGCTCACAACGTGTCGACAAGTTGTGAGCTTGTAGATCGGCTATTTTTTTATATCACGATATCACGATAAGTTAAATCTCCACGATATGATTATTGTGAGTGTTTTTATCACGATAAATGATAATATCTCTTATCGTCCCATCCCTACTGACGTGACGACACACATGTACTGTAAGCCACAAGACCTGTCAAATCTCTAATTATTTCACTCCTTTACTTCCTCAGTCAATACCCGAATACACCTTTAACCACATCGAGAGTTCCTATTCTGGGCAGTTATACAAACATCCCTATTTAAGGCATATGTACAGCACAATGTTGTAGATCAGGGAAAAAAGGAGAGGACCAAGGGGCCTCGGTCAACAAAGAATATATCGTCACTGTCAGTTTCAATTTTGTATGTTTTTTCATAAAGTAATTACTATCGCATAAAGTTAGTGAAAATAGCAGATCTAGAAGCACACAGTTTGGACATACAAGGTTTCCACCCGACAACAACGATATTAGGGTTTAAGTGGTTAAAAACTACTCAATATCATCATATGTTTGAGGTAACAAATGAATACTATTTCTTAGCTAATTGCTAAACTCACCTCTGGTTAAATACCTAAAAACAATCATTTAAATTGACGATTAATTGTATATGATATATAACTTCAATAAGAAGAAATTACAAACATATTTCATAATTTTATATTTAAAAAAAGTTAATAAGTAAAAAATAAGTAAAAAAATAAGTAAAAGCGGAAATAGCTGATCTACAGATATTTGAACATGATATGTGTAAATCTTCATTTGCAATTATCTCACATAATATTGGGATTAGACAATTATGTAATAACTGTGACAGGCCTAATACTGTACCTATTGACGATGTGATTTGATTGTTCCATAATTGTTCCTGATTGGCTTCCCGCCACGGTGAGATCATGTGACTCTCATGCCAATCATAATCTGCTAATAATGCCGTCCAAGCGGCCCATTGATTCCCACTCATCTGAACAATAATCCTCCCGCAATTAACCAATTACGCAAACATGTAATGAACATACAATCACACCTGCTCGGCCCGAGCGGCTGTTATTTGCAACTTGCTCATCTGATTGAAGGCCGGAATTGAAGTGTACGTGATGTGTGTGTGTGTGTGTGTGTGTGTGTGTGTGTGTGTGTGTGTGTGTGTGTGTGTGTGTGTGTGTGTGTGTGTGTGTGTGTGTGTGTGCATTGATGCTATCATGGCTGAGTTGAGATATTAGTAACAGGTGTTTAACTGCTTCCCTGGGGTTCTATGTACTCAACATGAAGATGTGCGTTAATTGAGAGACACCCATAATTAGTGGGATACTTTGTTCCTGTGTATGCGTGTGCGTGTGTGTGCGCGCGTGTGTATGAGGTGCTTAATTGCAGTGGTGTTAATTAGGGCCTAGGCTGTTGATACTGCGACTAGATGGCGTTACACTGCACTGCATTATCCACTGAGCATTGTCCTCTCCATTAGATGGGCGCAACTTGGATTGCGCGCATGTGCATTTGACTGCACATATAATGCACCGGTATATCCTGCGTGTGTGCATTTCTTTGCATCTGACTATGTTTACACTGTGTATTGTTATTATCATTGTATATGAATTGAGCGCAGGAAGTCATGACGTAGCTAGTTCAGGAGGGGCGAGCTAAGGGTTGACAGCGCGCCGGGGGGGCGGGGGCCAGCGGCCTCAGCCCCCCCCCTTACCCAGAGTACATTAGACCTAGCTGCACAGCTATAGTCAGTTGCTAAGCTCAACGCTGCAGGACACACACAGGTGCCACACCTGTTGCTGCTGGAAGCTGTGCTGCTGCCCATGCACCGCCCCGAGAGGGTGCCTAACTTGGCTGAGTATTTCTGGCTGTTCCTGCTATCTACTATTGCTTATTTCATGTTCTTAGCTGCCAAACTAACTTAGTTAAGAAGCTGTGTTCTGGCCAGGTTGTATGGGAAGGTTGAGGTTGTTATTCTGGTAATCACTGAATGCTAGAAGCTGTGTTCTTGGCCAAGTCGCATGGGTAGTTTTGAGATTGTTATTCGGGTAATCGCTGAATTCTAAAGTTTCAAGGTCCATATTGTCTTGCTAAAGTTGCTGATGCCCCAGCTGAATTCTGTACTTCAGTCATGTTGCTAAAGCTAATCTAAAGGTGCTACGGGCTCGCTAACATGGCTAAATGTAAACTCAGGATCATAGAAAGTGGGCTGTGGCTACGGGCTAAATGCTAACTTATTTGTGCCCCGGTGGGCCTTTACTGGGCTACCATGAGTTAAGGTAATCTCAGTCGCTGGGTTTGTCGATGATAGCGACAGTGTTTTTGCGACTGCACGGGCCGTATCGGCTAGCATGGAGCAACAGGTTCAATGTATAGTCAGCCAAGAGCTAGCCGGTGGCTATTGCTAGCCGGCTACTCCGGTAAGGATGCTGTTAGCTGGTAAAACAACGTGCTAGCCATGTTAAGGCATAGAGCGGCGGCCCCTCGTGATAACGTGGCTCCGTAGCAAGTATGAAACACGCCAGGAGGATTCAGTTTGTAGGTTGTTGTAGGTATCGGCAGCATTCACCTAGCATCCGAGCTAGCCGAGTTCATGTCAAGCGGTGGTTTACGGCATGACGTCGCCAGCGCATACTAAACGCTGGGGATGGGATATGTAGTTCGCTAGCATGTCAAGCCAGCTGGATTCCGTGCTACAGTCTAATGTGGCAGTCGTTTGTTGCTAATGCTAATTTAAGGTGCTTATGGGTTTCGCTAACGTTGCTAAAGATTAGCGGCTGTCCAGGCTGGGTTCAAGGCAAGGATTATGGCATAAAGGTTGGGTTCGTTGTTGTGGTAAACACGGCCGAGGTCTACTTCTAACTACTGCTTCATCAAGGTAATGGTGCTCTTTCCAGCTGAGTTTGCATACTACAGATCGAGACGGGAGCAGTTGCGGCTCCTGGCTAACGTTAAAATAACTTCAGTGTGCTTGGCTTGCTTGCGACCGTTCGCTAAGGTTAACTCAGTTGCTTGTGCTTATCGGGAACAGTGGTGTATTTGTCGGGAACAGTGGCGTATTGGTGTATTTTGTCAGCCGTATCTGCTACTGTTGAGCAGCGTTCCTTCCTTGCAGTCAGCCAGGGGCTAGCTTTGCTTGTTGTAAGCCGGCTAGCTTTAACTAATGTAAGGATAGCTGCTAGTTGGTAAAACAGCTTGCTAGCCATGTTCTAGGCGCAAGTATGGCCCCGTCTGAAAACGTTGCCTCTATAAACAGCTGCTGCTTATGAGGTGCTAGTTTGCTATACTTAGCAGCTACTAAATGGTTCCTGTCGCTTGTATGTCTGCGTGGGCTCCTGGAAGGAGGAAAACCCGCAAGCTCATGGGTGCCACAGTTTACGTGCAAACAATGTTTTGCGTCCGCTAACGCTAGGCGTGCTGTAGGTCTTGACGTCACCAGTTGAACTCGCTAGTGCATGCAGGGAATCGTAGTCTTCTCTAAATGCTCGGTAGCTCCAGCTAAATATTCTCTTCAGTTTCAGCATCCATCAGCTGCAGCTCATCAGCTTCAGATACTAAATTATTCGTATCATTACAGCTCCAGGCTAGAGCACTTCTGGTCCGTAAGGTTATAGTATTGGGTCACATAGCTCACTGTATGTTCTAGTAGTGTTTCCGTAGCTGCTGCACTCGGCTTCAGTGCTGGTTTACAGCTCACGCTCAGGCTGCTACATGACTGTTGTAACATCATGCGCATATCCAGGATTTCTCCTTATCCGTGGTGCCGCTATCTTGGAGGCTAAAATGGGCACATTATGGTGCTAGTGGCTCTTGCTGCCGCTGCTTCAGTCAGATACTAATGTCTCCTATAGGTTCAGCTATTGGTAGCTCCACTCAACCTGCGGCGGCGTGCTAGCATAACTGCTAATAATTACAGCTAAGGCTGATGCTTGGCTGCATCATGTTTTCTTTCAGCTCATGCTAAAGCTAATACTTGTTGGTTGCTAACATTCTGTTATTATTTCAGCAAGGTATTGTTTCTACTGCATGTCAAGCTGTTACCAGGGTGTTGAGTGTTTCTGCTAACATGTTGTCATTTCTGCTCCAGTATGGCAGCTCCAGGCTAAAGCGGCTCAGGTTCCACTAATCGTGTTTTACTTTATAGCTTCTTGCTGCGGCTGCTACATGTCTAACTGCTAACTTAATTTCTATCCTTTCAGCTCGTGCTGGAGCTGCTGCATAGCTGCTACTACAGCAGGTCGCCATAGCAGCATGGCGCTGCAGCTGCTGAGGTTTTCTGCTAACATATTTATCATTACAGCTCCAGGCCGGAGCTGCGGCATGCCCCCTGCCACGGCATCAGGTTAGCATTGCAGCTTTATGCTAAAGCGGCTACATGTTCCACTAAATCGCGTTTTTCTTTATAGCTTCGGGCCACGGCTGCTACATGTTGCTGCTAACATCTTGTTTGTCCTTTCAGCTTCTTGCTGGAGCTGCTGCATAGCGGTTGCTACAGCATGTCATCATGGCAGCGTCGCGCTGCAGCGGCTGAGTGTTTTCTGCTAACATGTTTATCTTTATAGTTTCGTCCACTACTGTATAATTCCATGAGACCAGTCAGGAGTCGGTTAGCACTGGAGAGGGCCAACTGCAGCTTCCGCTACCTCTGGCGCTACCATGAGCTGCCAGCCTGCCCGCCCGCCCGCCTGCCCGCCTGCCTGCCCGCCCGCCTGCCTGCACGCGCCATATTCAGCAGACGGAAGTGGCCTACCGCCAGCCCGCCTGCCTGCCTTCCCGCCTGCCTGCCTTCCCACCTGCCTGTCGGCCCCCCGTCCGGCTGCCCGTCCACCTGCTACAGCATCAGTTAATGCTATTACTGCTGCTACCATGAGCATGAACCAGCGCTGCGTCGTGCTGGAAGCCGTGGTGCCGGCCCATCTTCCGGGGGCGCTGTCAGGCTGTGACCGTCGTCGCCACCGCCAGGTCGCAAGGGAACATGGGAAGCTGCAGTTTCAGCACCAGCGGTGGGAACTCCTTTCCCAGATGCGCTGAGGAGCCACACTCTAGCAGGTAAATAGCAACGCATTTGCTCGTTCGATTCCATGAGCGTTCAGCCGCTCTCTAAGCTTGCTAATAATAGGCAATCATAGTTACATAGCAGCGACTTACTTGTACTGAATGTTGGGCTTTAGCCGCTCTCTAGGCTTGCATAGCTTGCCTTAAAAGGTCAAGTCGTGTATCTCGTGGAGATTCTTATTTGTGCAGCAGCAGACTCTGCAGCGGAGCGCTCTGTGGGCTGCGAAAATTTCTCGGTGATCCTAAAAGTCAGCGACCCTAGGCGTGGTTTCATTGTTATGGTCAGCTAAAGCTAAGATGGTATTTTCCGCAGCAAGCACATGCGGTCACCAAGGCCAGGCTTAAGATGTGACTAGCACATGGCCTCTGAAGACTGCAGCTCGCAGTCAAAATCAGGGAAGGTACACCAGTGTCAGTCGCAGAACTAACTCTCCCTTCTGTCCTTTCATGTCCATGCTGAACACCGGGCTGTCTGCCCGACGTCCTCGTCACACGAACCCCGGAGAGAGCTGCCAGATTTGCGGCCCGATCCTGCACGCCCAGCTATCAAGCACACACAACACAGGACTGACCGAAGCGTGATGGTTCCAAGCTGGAGTTGGACGCGCTTCAGTTAACGCTTCTGCTGCTGATGCTAATAGTGCTGCAGGCACTATTGGCAGGGTTGTTCCATAGGGTTTCACTATGCTGCTTCTGCTGCGTTTACCAGGGGCATGTGCCCCCGATAGGTTGCGTGCTCAATTGCTGCTGCTGCTGCGTTTAATCGGGGCACCCGCCCCTGATAGGTTGCATGTTTACGTGCTGCTCTGTTGCGCTTCACAGGTCTTTGATTGCGTCAAGCTGAGAGTAATCGGGGCGCTTCAGGCGGAGCCATGTATACTGTGGGAGGTTTTCTTCCCTAGCAAAGCAAGGTGGTCGGGGGTGGTAGAATATTAAAAAGGGCTGCATAAATCATGTATAAAAAATATAAAATGCATAAAAATAAAAAATAAAAAATTAAATGTATATAAATTAATAAAGTATTCTGGGTGCTGGGCGCAATGTTTTTGTATGCTTAGATAGGTTAGTTTAGTTATATGCGCTTCTGGTCACAGCAGTGTCCAAGCTGTTAGGCCCGCGGAAACAAATCATCCTCACCGATGATTAGGAGCCTTATGGATTCTAAAGCATTGCGTGTTTTGGGGGGGGACCCGCGTGGGTCCTTTCTTTGGGGGTATCGGATCATGTGTCCACGGAGAGCTTAATTCACGATATAACGTTATATATATCGTGACCCGCGGTACACTGATCCGATGGTAGAATCCATATGCCACTCCTAGGTTCCGCTTGAAGTTTAGATAGTGCTGCATTTATCCATGCTTGCTGCTTATTTCATTATGCTATCTGCTGCTCATGTCATTAGTTGCTGCTGTATTTGCTGCTTATCTCTATGTGCTATATTGCTGCTTGTATGCTTCATTCTTGTCAATAAAGCCCATTCAACCTAATGGTCGTCCCTCCTGAAATTGAGCGCAGGAAGTCATGACGTAGCTAGTTCAGGAGGGGCGAGCTAAGGGTTGACAGCGCGCCGGGGGGGCGGGGGCCAGCGGCCTCAGCCCCCCCCCTTACCCAGAGTACATTAGACCTAGCTGCACAGCTATAGTCAGTTGCTAAGCTCAACGCTGCCCCACCGCCATCCCCAGCGTCCACCTCAATGGATTATGCTTATCCCCGCTGGGGGTATCGGATCATGTGTCCACGGAGAGCTTAATTCACGATATAACGTTATATATATCGTGACCCGCGGTACACTGATCCGATGGTAGAATCCATATGCCACTCCTAGGTTCCGCTTGAAGTTTAGATAGTGCTGCATTTATCCATGCTTGCTGCTTATTTCATTATGCTATCTGCTGCTCATGTCATTAGTTGCTGCTGTATTTGCTGCTTATCTCTATGTGCTATATTGCTGCTTGTATGCTTCATTCTTGTCAATAAAGCCCATTCAACCTAATGGTCGTCCCTCCTGAACAGTAATAGGTTTGGTACACTGTTACCTCTTGTTAGTAAATATGCTGTTTTTTTAAATACCCTATACCCTGGCCTCCTTTAATGTGGATGTCTCTCTCACTGCTAGAGACAGCAGCCTGTGGCTGATTTGACTGTGGCTGATTTGACAATCAGTCAAGATCATTGGGGCGTTGGATGATTTCAGCTGATTTCATTCATGATTTCAATCATGATTTGTGTGAATTCTACCCAGCATCCACTACTTAAACCTTCACTGTGACACATTTGTTCAGTTTACACCTGAAGAAGGCCATGTAGGCCGAAACGTTGTGATTTTTTATTCCGCTCTAATAATAAATATATTTGGGGAGCTTATAGACAGTGTGCAGACCTTTTCTTCTTTTCTAGTATTATTTTTTTGGTCCAGCACCCGTCGCAGTGCTTTTGGATGTGCGTGTATCCACAGACCGCTATTGTGTGCATTTCTTTAGCATGCATTAAGTGCAAGCGCACATCCAATACACTTTGCATACGTGTGTCGGTAATTGTCCTGCCGTAGGTGTGTGTGCGTGTGTGTGTGCTCGCCTTCTGGTGTGTGCACGTGTGTCACCGCTGTATTAGAACATCACAGCCTCTGTGCTCTGACAACCATAAACCTGCAGACGAGCATGTCTCTTTCAGCAGAGTCAATTTTACAGCTCCGAGTCGCGGCTTCCAACTGACAAATCAATAAAATCAGAGGGAGTTAAATAATTTAGAGCCGGCTCTAATTAGTCTTCTGGCCCCGCGCTATAGATTCCTCTACAATATTGATGACAGAGTGCCTGTTTATGGAAGACACTGGAGTACTGATCTCTCTCTCTCTCTTCCTCTCTCTCTCACTCTCACTCTGTCTCTCCCTTGTTGTTAAGGACTTGGAAACTCTGTCCCAGAATACAAATCAACATTCTAGAATGGTGGCGAGAATCCTAAAGGGACTTGTGTGGTGGTGTGGGTGGTGATACATGGGGTGGTATTGGTGGTGGTGGGGGTCCTTTAACTGCCTGCAGGGTAAATAAAGTAATGCTTCAACTTGTGTCGAGGACCTCCAAAATTAGGATATTAATGTGGTCGCGGCGCGGACCCCCATCTGAAAGTATTTGGTGCCAGGGACCCCCAGAATAGAAGATATATCTTAAAAAATGATTTGTTGTTTTTAAGTAGAAGCTCGCGCTGTGAGCTTGTAGATCTGCAATTTTTTTAATGAGCCAACATATAAATGGATAGTGGTTAAAAAGATAGTGATGTTATATTAACTAATTGTCCTGGGGACCCCCTGAAACCCCCAAGGATCCCACTTTGAGAACCACTGGTGTAAAAGCAGAATTGAGCAGTTTGTGTTTATGGTGTAATTCATACTCTAGCATTGGACACTCGAAATTACACTTTAATTTTCTTTTTAATTTGCCTTGGGTGGATAGGGCTGCAGCCTGCTGTTGTTTTGTTTTGGGGGGTTTAAATGGAGCTTGCTTGCTAAAAAAAAAAAATCTTTTTAACATTACAGTACTGAATATATATATATATATATATTTGGACAAAAGTTAGCATGTACAGTAATTGCTTTGTTTGTGTAATATCGGGTGTAATATAGGAACCCTCATTCAAACCTTAGTTAGGATAAGTGAAATGTATTTGTTCGTATTCTTTCTCTTCAAAGTTCTTTTTTTCTTTTCTGTAAATTAAAGCCCTACTTCATCATACAAAAGTGTCAAACAAAAGTAGTGAAAACAAGCACACAACGCCTTCTAAATCGCTTTTAGAATAATACAAAAATGAAGGTTGCACTATAGAGTGTTTGTTCAGAAGCAGGGGTCCAGCTCTTTAATAAACAGAAAATACATTTTCAGGTGGGTGGCCAATCTTCAGCCAATCAGGAGAAAGTACCCATTTATCAGCTTACATTTTTGTGTGATCCCGTTCCAATTTTGTAAGCTCATTAGTCCTTTATTTGTATCATCACTTCCAAATCAACTTGTTTATCCTGTGTCCTGTGTCAGTTCTCTCTAACGATTGGATAACATTTGTACCATGCATGACCTGAAAATGCATTCTCTGTTTAATCAAGAGCTAGAGGGACGGGGAGACCCTGAACAAACACTCTATACCAGGGGTCTTCAACAGGGGGTCTGGGATCCATAGGGGTTCTCAGAGTTACAACAGGGGGTCCTCCAAATCTTTGTGTGATAGAAGCTTTTTTCGCCTTTTCTATATTAACCACTTGAACCCCTGAGAACTTTAGCTCACAACGCCTCGCGCTGCGAGACGTGAGTTTGTAGATCGGCTATTTTTGGCTAAAGTGTTTTCGGCAAAGAGGTTTGGTGTAGAGGGGGAAAAGAGCAGGCTAAGTACAGAGTGAAAGGTCAAGTTTATTAAGTAATGACGGTTCAAGTGGTTAAATATCTGAAAACAAAAATTGACATGAATCCAAAATACACTGATGATTGTGCTGTCAAACAATTAAACTATATGGAATCTATGAAAAGGTTGTGGGGGTCCCTGCTTCATCTCTCTCAACTAAGGGGTCCTTGGCCTGAAAATGTTGAAGATCCCTGCTCTATACCAATGAATACTATAAGGATATAAAGCAATTTAACACATGTGTTCTGCCAGTGTGTAGAGAGTGCTTGAACGATGCTCTATTGTTCTCTGCAGGTTACCTTCTTTGTTTTTCACCTCTAGTTGTGTGCGTGTGTGTGTGTGTGTGTGTGTATGTGTGTGTATGTGTGTGTGTGTGTGTATGTGTGTGTGCACATGTGTGTGGCTGCAAGTTTGCATGTACCGTTATGTGCGTGCTCACTTCTGTGCATGTCCACACATCATGTGTGAACATTTATATTTGTGTCTGTGCTTCCAAGGTGTGCGAGAGTGTGTGCTTGTGATTGTCTCTTTGTTTGCAAGTGTCTCTTGTGTGTGTGTGTGTGTGTGTGTGTGTGTGTGTGTGTGTGTGTGTGTGTGTGTGTGTGTGTGTGTGCGCCTGTGTGATGCGTGCGTGCACATTAGTGTGCAAGTGTCTACCGTACGTTGACATGCATGCGTGTGTGTGTGTGTGTGCGTTAGTCTGTGTCTGTGTATTTGTGTGACTGCCTGTATGCTCGTGTGCGTGCGTGCATGCGTGCATGCACGCGTGTGTGTGTGTGTGTGTGTATGCTGTGGTTGTTATCAGTCAGGGGTAGGGTGGGACTATCGATCATGTGTTTTAATTACCCCGAGCATAGCGAGAGACCTAAATGAACTGCTCTGCTCTCCTATGCCTGCTGAAAAAAGCCCATGCATATTTCACGACCGGGAGACCAATCGTATGTCACTCAGCCGTTCTCTCCTCTCCTCTGACAAGACAAGACTTATCACCGTTATTTATCTGCCCCTCAACCCCCGCCCCCTACCCCCTTGTCTCTCTCTCTCTCTCTCTCTCTCTCTCTCTCTCTCTCTCTCTGTCTTTCTCTCTCCCCTCGTTTCCAACAACAAACAGGTCTCGGTGCAAAACCAAAATGTGAATAACGCAATTCAAACATCCACATTGTGTGTGTGTGTGTGTGTGTGTGTGTGTGTGTGTGTGTGTGTGTGTGTGTGTGTGTGTGTGTGTGTGTGTGTGTGTGTGTGTGTGAGAGCATGTGCGCTTCTCCCACTCTCTTTCTGCGGAGCATGATACGCATTTGTATGCAAACATGTTGTCTGGGTTCCTAACAAATGCGTGAATCACAAGTATATCCATATCATTGTCTTGTGTGTTCCTTACGTCTGTGTGTGAGTGTTTGCATGCATTGTGCATGTTGGTGTGTGTGTGTGTGTGTGTGTGTGTGTGTGTGTGTGTGTGTGTGTGTGTGTGTGTGTGTGTGTGTGAGTGGGTGTGTGTGTGTGTGTCACGTCTTTGTGCCACATGAGAAGCAGTGAAGGCCCAGAGAAATGCATTAGACGTATTTTAGCATGCTGCTGTCATTGTGGCTCGTTGGGGCTGTCTGGTGGTTTTGACTCTAAGCACAGGTCTGGTCCTCCTGGGGAACAGGCTGCTTCTTGGCTGTTTATCGCTCGCTCTTGCGCGCGTGCGCACGTCTGTGTGTGTGTGTGTGTGTGTGTGTGTGTGTGTGTGTGTGAGCACGGCAAAATCCTGAGTGTCAGTTTAGCTCAGAGAGAGTAGAAATAGACCCTTACGGCCAATTCATACTTTGTCATACAATGGGTGTCGCGCGACGGATCATAAATTAGTCTTTGTGCTTCAAGATTTTGTGATATACACATACGTATGACATCACACACCGTATATGGATCATATAATAAGGCTGTCACACGCATTAGAACACGCAATTAATTCAAAATGTTTAATGCATTCATGAGCAATTAAGCAATTAACGATAATGACGTGATTGCTTCAACGTGTACAACTGGAAGTGGGTTTCTTTGTGGCGTGATCACAGCCGCGCATTCTGCTCTAGTCTCGCTCCGACTGCTACACACACGTGCCTGTGCGCGCGTGCGCACACACACACACACACACACACACACACACACACACACACACACACACACACACACACACACACACACACACACACACACACACACACACACACACACACACACACACACACACACACACACACACACACACACACACTCCAACACACTCCAAACAATAGATTCCTTGAGTCAGAACAATACCACAGTCTCTTCAATGTGAGAGCATTATGAAGCAAACGTTAACTGCAGCAGGTCAGCAGTCAAGTAGTCTGGTGTAGTCAGGCTGATGGAGACTTCCGCAAGGGGCACACGTCAGTCCGACGTCTCATACTCCGTCTACGTGGCTACGCGTGTGGTTAAGGTTAGGGTTCGGGATAGGGTTAGTAATGGAAGGAGTCGGACGAACGCAACGAGTAATGCGTGTCAGAACAATAACATGCACCCGACCTCTGCTAATACAGTACGTCTGTGGAAATCTAAATTCAGTGTAAACTCGGTTAACAAACCTACGCCTACCGGTATATGCCTTGGAAACCAATATTGAAACCATCCCAATACTTTTCAAAAGCAAGCCTAGGCTCTTTTGTGCCATAGACAGAGATCTCCGTCTTTTGGTCTTTATTCATTAATCTTATTAATATCGCCGTTGTGTACTGTTTTAGTTTTCCACAGCGCCATGTGCTCCCATCCACACACTGGCCGATTTTCAATACCCGAACTTGGGAAGCACAGACTTGTGTCCTTGGGAGTTCAGACTTGCAAGTTCTCGTAGGGACTTCCAAGGATGGGAGGACGGGAGTACGGAGCAGCATACTCAATTACGTCACCATCTCAGCTTGCTGCAGCACATTTCCACTGTGCGTTTCTGTGAACATGTTCATAGTAGCAGATGTACAAGCTATGAACGTGTCACATTCCAATGGAGTATAATTTACAACTAAACATTCTATAAAAGAATAATAATAAATAACTGGATATTTTCTTTCTTTCCTTTTTTTGTTAACATATCGCATCTACTGTTATATCCTAAAAATCGTATAGAAATATGCATATGAATAGCCTATTCATATATCTAAGCTTGAAACAGCCATGCCTATTAATTTGTTCATTAAAGTGTAGCCTATATATTAGGTCAATATAATTCTAGAATTGATTGATTGAATACAATCAAATCAAATACTAGATGACACCAGAAAGTGTGAATAATTTTGATTTCTGTGTTTGTTTGTTTTGTTTTTTTACAAAAATCTTCTCTTCTGGGGGTCCCACTCCCTGGCACAAAACAGATGGGGGTCCGCTCCTAAATATGTATCAATTTGGGGGTCCAAAAGTTTGAGAACTAGTGAAGGCATTTGTAGAATCCGCCTCATGTCTTATTGGGTTAAGTTATTTTTTAAATCTCTGAATTGTTTCCATGTTTTAGCCCCTACATCAGGGGTCTTCAAGGTTTTCAGGCTAAGGACCCCTCAGTTGAGAGAGAGATGAAGCAGGGACCCCCACAACCTGTTCATAGATTCCATGTAGTTTCATCGTTTGACAGCACGATCATCAGTGTATTTTGGATTCATGTCAATTTGTGTTTTCAGATATTTAACCACCGTCAATACTCAATACTTAATAAACTTTACCTTTCAATAGCCTATGTTCTATGTACTTAGTCAGCTCTTTTCCCCCTCTACACAAAAGCTCTTTGCCAAAAATAGCCGATCTACAACAAGCTCACAACAAGCTTGTAGATCTGCTATTTTTGGCTAAAGTTCTCAGAATAATATGGACACTATAAGGTTCAAGTGGTTAATATAAAAAAAATCAAACCTCGGTTCGAAGTGAAGCGGTGAATCTTAGTATAGAATTGTCTGGAGAGCCGGTATGACAGCCGGTATAATAGGTTTTAAAAATATATATAAAAAAAGGGATAGAGGGATGCTGTTGACAAACAACTAAGAGACCAGCAAACAGGAATGTTGCTCTTATGCGGCTATTTGTCATTGCTGCAATAGGTGAGACCTATTGCATGTACAAGACAGATAAAACCTGAAGGCCAAATTATCATGTGAAGCTTGACCAATCCTCAAAGTATCCATTCATCAGACCGGGAGGGACACCGCACACATATTCTGGACGTACAGGACAGATAAAGCCTATTCATTCTGAACTGAAATGACCATATATGGACATGGGACACACATTTTGCTTTTTGAAAAAGCCTATTCATTCTGGACTGATTTTTTGCACGTACGGGACAGGAAAAACCTGTTAATTCTGGCCTGGAGTGACCATATATGGACATGAGGTGACATACATTGTGTTTTTGAAAAACCCTGTTCATTCTGGACTGAGATCACCATATATGGTAATTAAACGGACATTCTGTTTTTGAAAAAGCCTGTTCATTCTGGACTAAAATGACCATATATGGGCGTGATACACACAAAGCCACTCATTGGAAGCGGTTTTCACCGCTTCAAAAAAATATCACACCCAATGTGAAGTGAGCGGTGGTCGTGCTTGCATAACGTCTTCAGACTAGGATTTGAGTCTAGGATGTACAGGGTATGCTACACACACACACACGTTTTGCTATGGCAAAACGCTGAGGAAAAAGGCTACAGACATATACGACATATGACATCACTAGACAAACATGATGCTACGTACACACATTTTACTATGGCAAAACGCTGAGGAAAAAGGCTACAGACACAAGCACAGCCACTCTTAGGAGCGGTTTACCACCGCTCAAAAAGGAAAAAAAGTTTCTATCACTCAAAGATTTGGAGGACCCCCTGTAGTAACTCTGAGGACCCCTCAGGGGTCCCGGACCCCCCAGGGGTCCCGGACCCCCGGTTGAATTCAGATGTCACCTGACCTAGTGGTCGACACTAGGCAGTGATCTCTGATCGCCTGGCTAAGCAAGGTGTCAAGTGACTTTGCAAACAGTAGAGCCGTACAATACTGCTAAGAAAACCGTGGACAATAACCTTTTTGTTAAGTTGGCCTGCGAATATTAAGCAACAACCTTGGAAAATATATATTTTTGGCAGCATTCACAGTTGATGCCACTGTTAATAAGATTTAACATTGGGTGCTGCTTGTTTATGGCCAGGGCCACTTTGAAGGTTTTGATTAAAATCCTGGTATAGTCGCTTCTTCAGACCTATTTTTTGTGTGGATTGAATTTGGTGGTAGTTTGTATTGAAATGTACATGTCCTTGATTTCAAATATGTCTTTCAAACATGAATAATGGCGATTAATAGAAGCAATCACAGTATATCCACTCATTCCCAGCTTTGTCTCTTTCCCCCTCTCTCACACACACACACACACACACACACACACACACACACACACACACACACACACACACACACACACACACACACACACACACACACACACACACACACACACACACACACACACACACACACACACACACACACACACACACACACACACACACACACACACACACACACACTCACAAATACATGCACGCACGCACACAATGATCATTATACAGAGTTAAGGTGGTTGCACACTGCTGCGTTTTTTGGGCCGAATATCGGAGTGAATTTCGGATCACGCAAATAAAAAATCAACCTCAGTTATGTCAGTCACGTTTGCACACTGCCGCCCGTTTCGCGCACCACTCGGTCCCTTGCTCTCTCTATCTCTCTCTCTCTCCTTGCCCTGAAAAACGCATTTCGCAACGAAAAACGCTGCAGTGTGCAACCTTTACTCTTACATTCTTGAATAAGGGTTACCATCATAATGCTGCGATTTTACCCCTAACATTCTTTAGAATTCCCATGCAGCATGCAGCATTCGTTTGATGTATTCTGAAGTAAGGGATGAGTAAATGTCATCACGAGCAGCAGCGTTGTGCGCCATGCCATCTTAACTAGAGATCAGTAGCTCTTTTGCAAGTCAATAACCGTACGTGTGAATCTGTCTGAGCAGTAAGTGGATTTAATTGTTAGAATGCCAAATGTAATCAATAACACAGAAAAATCAGCAGTGTTCATTTGACTCTGAAGAGAGTACAAATGTAACCAATTTGACCTGTGTGATTTAACTCAGTATAGTGTACAAATGTAACCAAATGGAGTTATTTAATTAGAACTAAGGATTTTACTGTGCACACAGCCTCCCCCCTCTCTCTCTCTTCTTCACTGTCAGCTGTACTCCTTTGGGGCACGGTGGCGTGGTCGGTAGCGCCTCACAGCTAGAAGGTCCTGGGTACAACTTTGGAATACATGCTCCACCAAGCAATGCAATACCCGTTGTACCCATTAGACACATTGTCAAAGTACCTGTGGTACCCGTCTGACTGTGCCCCTTTTAAGCCCATAATGGAGACGTCTGCACTTTTTCCCTTTTATGCCCATATACTGTAAGAAGATCTCCTTATCTGTCTGTGATTGTTTCTTTTATGCTATATGGAGATCTCCATAGGGGCTGATATTCTTTTTGCACCTTAATGTTTAACCTCATGTAGTATAGTAGAGGTTCGGGCAGCTTCTACCGCTAGTTGCTGGCACCATCATATCGAGTAGCGTAGAGTATAGCCTATATACAATGTTTTGTCAAATACATAGATGGATAATGTATTTGTTTGTATGCTGCTGTTGTATCATTCAGACATTCAGTGTAGGCTGCTGTAATAGCGGCCAGAGGTTTATTGGAACAGAATTTCATTTTTTTACAGCGTATTTCCGGCTGGACGTCTTCTATAGACGTGGCCGGAGGTCATCTATTAGGCACACACAACAACACAGCGGTTAGGGCGGAAGTGCTGTTTAGATAGTGATTTTACACCTATAACACGGCAAAGAAGGTTTTTTAGGGATGTAGATGGCGCAAAAAATTAGGAAATATGTACAGAATTTGTAGCTAACTGTTACCTACTTTTGAAGCATGT
>NW_027665149.1:0-113000 GCF_963921795.1 Nannobrachium achirus
CGCAGGCTTCCGTGGCCGTGAACATGTTAACTTAAGTTCTCATTAATGTCCTTAGACTGTGTGCAAAACTTTATGGGAGGACAACACTTAAATTATTCAGCCAATTGAGTTGGATCACAAACTGAAGCTCAGTGCAGAGGGAGGTTATTCAGGTTCAAGTTTTTCTTTTTCTTTTTTTTTTTTTTTTTTTCTTTTTTATATATTTGTTTATTGGGTTTTTCTTTTTTTTTTTGCACAACAATACATCATGGCACATTTCCTGAAATGTGCCATATGGAGGGAAGGGGAAACAAAACAAACAGAAAAGGAAACAAGGTAACAAAAACAAAAACAAAAAACACTTACATACACACACCCATACACACAGTGCCATTTTGGTCACACCATAGCTCCACCATTTGACGTCAAGTGTAGAATCTCAATAATTCTGTAGCCAGAAAGGGGGGGGGGGGGTCGTCTTATTCAGGAATGACTGGGAAGGTTATTCTGTTAATATACTCCAGGAAAGGGTCCCAAGTGTCGTGGAATGTTCTGACAGAGCCTCTAATTGTGTAACGGATTTTTTCTAGCTGTAAGTTATTGATTATGTCTCTTATCCACTGTGTGTGGGAGGGCGGAGTTGATGATTTCCATCTCATAAGTATTAGACGTCTTGCCAGTAATGTTACAAAGGCTATGAGATCCGCATGAATTCTAGATAGGGGGAGTTTGGAAATTCCGAACAAAGCGGTAATTGCGTTCGGCTCAATAAGTATCCCGGTTAATTCTGAGAGAGTGACAAAGATCTCGGTCCAAAATGTGCGCAGAGATGTGCATGACCAGAACATGTGTGCATGTGTAACAGGCGTTTGATGGCATTTTTCACAGTTTGGATCAACATCACCATATATTCTAGAGAGTCTGGCTTTAGTCCAGTGGGTTCGATGGACAACTTTACACTGGAGTAGGCCATGTCTGGCACATACTGATGAGGTATGGACACGCCCGAGGATGCTTTGCCAAAGGTCATCAGGTATCTCTATCTCCAAATCTTCCTCCCAGTGTCCCTTGACGCTATTCACCGATGTAGAGGATAGAGATTGAATCGAGTTGTAAAAATAAGAGATTATACCTTTTCTCACGGGTGCCTGGGCTAGGAATCTATCTAAGGGGTTATTTTCAGGAATATTGGGGAAATTAGCGTACTTGTCATGCGCAAAGCTCCGGATTTGAAGATATCGGAAAAAGTGGTGTCTCGGGAGGTCAAACAAGTTTGAGAGATCTTGAAATGAGCCGAAAACGTTATCAATATATAAGTCTTTAAATTGTTTGATTCCATGATTGGCCCATACAGCGAATGTGGTATCTGATATTGAAGGGGGAAAGGCATGATTTTTAATTAGTGGAGCTAAGGTTGAGAGAGTCTGTAGGCCAAAATACTGTTTAAACTGCTTCCAGATTTGTAGAGAAGTCTTAACTATTATGTTTTTTGTGTACAGGGAGAAGGAACAGTTGAGAGGGGAATGGACCAGAGCCGCCAAGGACACCGGTCTTGAGGAAAAGGCCTCCATCTCCAGCCACATTGGGGACGAACATAGTGCTCCTGAATTTAGCCAGAATTGTAGCATGCTAAGATTAGCAGCCCAGTAATAAAATCTAAAATTTGGCAAGGCCATTCCTCCGAGAGGTTTTGATTGTTGTAGAAATTGCTTGCCTAATCTGGGTTTTTCTTTATTCCAAATAAAATCTAATATCAGACTATCAATCTTCTTGAAAAACGCTTGAGGGAGAAAAATAGGAATACACTGAAATAGGTAGGAAAACTTAGGGAGAGAGTTCATTTTAACAGAGTTAATCCTTGCGGCCAAGTTTAGTGGGAGTAATGACCAGCGCTCAAAGTCCTGTCGCATACGTGACAGGCAGGGTTCAAAATTGGCCTTAAACAGGTTATTAAAGTCATTAGTAACTTGGATTCCTAAGTATTTAAAACTGTAAAGAGATATTTTAAATGGGAAGTTATGTAGAGGGTACATTTGAGCCGTTGTACCCAAGGGGAATAGTTCGCTTTTGCCTAGATTAAGTTTGTATCCTGATATAAAGCTAAAGGAGTCCAAAGTTTCAAGTGCAGCTGGGACAGATGTGGGCAAATTAGATAAGTATAAGAGGAGGTCATCTGCATAGAGTGAGACCCTTTGCTCTGTGCCATACCTGATTATACCTGTAATACGAGGGTTTGAGCGAAGTGCAATGGCAAGTGGTTCAATACCAATAGCAAACAGCAGGGGGCTCAAAGGGCAGCCTTGTCTAGTGGACCTATGAATAGGGAAATATTCTGACTGAGTGTTGTTTGTCCTGACTGAGGCTTGGGGAGAGGAGTAAAGTAGTTTCACCCAATTAATAAAGTTATTTCCAAACCCAAATTTGCCTAAAGTGTGGAATAGGTATCCCCACTCCACGCGATCAAACGCTTTTTCGGCATCCAGTGACACCACTGCTTCTGGGGCCGTGGATGTAGGAGAGTTATAAATAATATTGAATAACCGTCTTAAATTGGAAAAAGAATGTCTATTTTTTATAAATCCAGTTTGGTCGGGAGAGATGATGGAAGGAAGCACTCGTTCAAGACGTAAAGCTAGAAGTTTGGATAGCAGCTTGAAGTCCATGTTCAACAAGCTAATCGGGCGATATGAAGCGCAGAGCAAGGGGTCCTTATCTTTTTTAAGAATAAGAGATATTGAGGCTTGGGTAAGGGTCTGAGGCAGTCTATGCGAGTTAAATGAGTCATTATACATGTCCACTAAAAGGGGGGTTAGTTTACGTGTAAATATTTTAAAAAACTCAGCCGGATATCCGTCCGGTCCTGGACACTTACCAGATTGCATTGATTTAATTGCTGTACTGAGTTCTTCAATGGTAATGTCTTTTTCCAATTCTGTGACAAGGTCAGAGTGAACCGTAGGAATATTGAGAGGGTTGAAAAAATTATCCAGGTGTGAGGAGTCAGCCGTGTTTTCAGAAGTATAAAGTAATTTATAAAATGCTTTGAACTCGTCGTTAATCTCACTGTGGTCAATCTTTGGGCCAGAGGCGGATTGGATTTGTGAGATTTGATGCGATGCTGATTTCTGTCGCAGTTGGTTCGCTAATAATCTGCCGGCCTTATCTCCGTGCTCGTAATAAGAGCTTTTAGACTTTAGAAGCATCTCTGTTGCGTTGTCCGTGACCAGAACATCGAATTGAGCCTGTGCCGTAAGTCGCTCTTTGTATAGACCCGGGGAGGGAGAAGTGGCGTAAAGTGTATCCAGCTGAGCGATACATTTTGTTAGTTCAGAGATTTTTCCCCTCTTAACTTTATTCTCATGACCACTATATGATATTATTTGACCTCTGATGTAAACCTTCAGTGTCTCCCATAACAATGATGGGGACACATCAGGCGTCTTATTTACAGAGAGAAAGAAATCTATTTGTTTTTCAATGAATTGAACAAACCCGTCATTTGAGAGTAGACGACTATTAAAGCGCCACGGGGCGCGGCTACCCTCAGAGCCCTTAAACTGCATGTTCATTGTGACTGGAGCATGATCAGAGATAACAATTGCATTGTGAGTAATTGATTTTACAGAGGGAAGAATTCTGTTATCTACTAAAAAGTAGTCAATACGACTGAAAGTGTGATGTCCATTTGAAAAAAAGGTGTATTCTTTTTTTAAGGGGTTAGAGAAACGCCATGGGTCAGAAATAGAGAATTGTTCCATAAAGGATTGAATCACCTTAGCAGATTTCAGGGGTGTTCGAGTTTGGTTTGAAGAACGGTCCAACTTGGGGGAGATCCAACAATTTAGGTCTCCACCCAATATAAGGAACCTCGAAGCCATATCTGGAAAGCTAGCGAACAAGGATCTAAAAAAGCTATCGTCATCCCAGTTTGGGCCGTATACGTTAACCAGTAATACAGGGGTATTATACATTTCACCACTAACAATTAGATATCGACCATTTGAATCTGCTACAACCTTGGAGCAGACAAAAGGGACAGATGTGTGTAATATAATAGCCACTCCTATAGCCTTACTCTGAAATGAAGAGTGGTAGACATGACCCATCCAAGCTCCCTTTAGCTTCGGCTGATCCAATACTCTAAGATGGGTTTCTTGTAGAAAAATCACCTGGGCACCTAAATGTTGGAGATGGTGGAGTACCTTACTTCGTTTAACAGGGTTATTGATACCTCTACAGTTCCAAGTACAAAATGTGACCCCGCCCCTGTGTTGCTGCGTTACTGAAGCTGCCATAAAAGCGGCCTGAAAAACAAGTGGAGTTGGCTAAGATAAACAGCTACCCTATGACATGGTGAATATTGGTGGACCAAAATGACACAGCATACATTCATCCATACATACAAAAAACAAAACATAACAAACATTGCGGCCAAACAAGGTAAAACAGAAAACAAAACAAGAAAGAAAAACAAATGCCCAGTGGTTAGGCCACTATACCTCCCCCCCAATGGCAGAAGTGTCTTCCCAAACCAGACACGCCAATTAACCCTTACTAGTCCCCCCTATAGCTCCCGATGTTTATAAATTCCATAGTAACATATACAACTTATTTCAAAATGCCAAAGAAAGCAAAAAGCCACAGTCCTGACTGTTGTCTACCAGGATTCATAGTAAATGAAAAATAATAATTATAATAATAATGTTAATCATAATAATAAATGAACCAATCAAACATAAAGAACAGAAAGAAAAAGAAGAAGAGGAGGGGAGAAAAAGATACATACACTCATACTTGAATGCATGCTTGCATGCACACCTGCATATGCGCACACATACATTATTGTGAAAGGAGAAAGTATTGGCAATAAGTCCATTGTCCACATTACAGTGTTCCTCTATTGTACAGAGGGTTTACAATGCAATGGTCACAATGGACTTTTTTTTTTTTTAATTGATTTCCAATATTCATATATATTTAACATGTGTTGTTTGTGTGGTAGTAGTAGTGTTAATTAGTAATAGTAATAGAATAGTAATTTAGCCTTGTTCAGTGAACACGGACTGCAATTTATTCTCCCCTCCTAAGAACAGTGATTAGTACTGATTACTGCCTAGTCGCTGTCCGCGGTGCTGAAACCACCCCAGACGTGAGGCAATTGCTTCAGCACCACGGACAGCGGCCGTGGCTCGTTTGAAATCGGCCGGTGATGCGACCTGTCCAAGTTAATAAATAGCCTGGGATTTCGTCCCCAGTATAATGTTATTATTTAGCGAAAAATATGGGGTAAGCCTAGCAGCAATTATTAAACAAAAGCTAGAGAGCAGTAGATGTGAATTGGTCACAATGGATCTGTTTTTTTTGTTTGTTTGTTTTTGTTCCTTCCTCCCCCTTCCCTATTGACTTTTAGAGAGTTATAATGGATCCTTAAACACCAAGACTCGCAGCGCATACACGCCTACTGGGTAGCGCATCACCGGTCTCTCTCACTGCATTAGTTTCATAATAGATATCAATTAATTAACAGTGCAGCAATAATTACAGTAAGAGATTAAAATAAATGATTGAGCGCCAATAGGGGCAGCGCCGCCGTGAGTTTGGATGTTGGCCCACTAATTAGTAGGAAGATAAAAGAAAACTAACTAACTAACTAACTAACTGACTAACTAATGCATGCATACAGCTGTCAAGACTACAATCAAGTTATAGATCGGCTGATGGTGTGTGCGTCCTGCTCTGTAGTGGTCGTGACTTTTTTTCTTTCGTTTTAGGACTTTCATTGTTTATAAAGTTAAAATAAATAATTACACAAACACCAGATATACAGGTATACAGGTATACCGCTAAGGTCGACATTTGTAGCATTAGTTTCGTACATTAATTCATTCAGCTAGATAATATAGATAACAGTAATATAGTAACAGAAGAAAGAAAGTTAAAAAAAAAGAAAAAAATCAATGATTGAAAATAAATGGGGCAGGGCGCTACCAAAAGCCTTAATTCATTGAAATAGGCAACGTAAATCGTAATAATAATAATAATAATAATAATAATAATCGTAGGCCTAATAAATACATAAAAAAAGAATAAGGATAAACACTTATATGAACGAGCAGCGCGTCCCGCAAGAGCTGGCTTTTGCTGCATTAATTAGGATGTTAATTTCGTTCAATAACGTGACGTGAGCAACAAGCCACAGAGAAATTGACAAAACAAACAGATACATGTATAAGCCTGGCAGGGCGTAAGTCAGGATGTACTAATTAATAAAAAATAAAGAATAGAAAAACAAAAGAATCAACTGAGACAAGAAAAAAAAAAAACGAAGCAAAGAACCACTCTACATGGGGGTAAGTTGCGCTGCGACTTCTTTTGTGTGACGATAATGACTGTACATACTAGGCCACATGCATGCATATGTAGACCTCCCACATAAGTCACATATAAGCTACACATAGATCCGCATACATGCTACATGCATACATAGACTGCACATACATACATTAGACTACATACATACGCAGGCCACACATACATCCGCATACATACAGGCTACATACAGGCTGCATACATTCATACCAGCACACACACCCATCCACACATTGTGTGTGTATGTATGTGTGCATACCCGCGTGCATGCACGCACGATGCACACACACATACACACACACATGCACACGCAGTGAATAGTCTTTTTTTTTTTTTTTTTTTTTTTGTAGAGGGAGAGTTCGTTACATAGTCAATTCAAGTGTCCCGCACGACCCAACGGAGCATATAAGGGCCATTCATTACATAATCAATTCTAAGTCTAATTAATGACCCATATGACCCAAGAGAACCGTTGTTTGTATAACATCAGCTCCCAATTTGAAATGATTAGTTCATTAGTCAGTTAGTGAAACATTCGACTTAGCTTATCATAGGCAGATCCTCATTGTCGTGAAGTAAGCAGAGTGTCCTTATCGCCGTCTTGTAACTGCTCGCTGCAGTTCGTTGTCTCTGAGAAAGGCATCGATCTCCTCCTTGGAGCGGAATGATTTCTTCTGCCCTTCATGATCAAGAACCAAAGTGGAAGGGTGGACCACTCCATAGCCGATGTTGTTGTCCTTCAAGACGAGTTTGGCTGCGGAGAACATCTCATTTCTTTTCTTCTGGAGCACTGGTGGAATGTCGGGGAAGATCATTATTGTTGAATTCTCAAAAATGAGTGTGCCCTTTTCTCTGGAGAGCTGTAGGACTTTCTGCTTTTCTGGGAGCCGGAGGAATCGGACCCAGACGGCTCGTGGTGGCTGGCCTTTAGGAGGGGGCTTGGCTGGAGAGCGGTGCGCCGCCTGAAGTTCAATGCGTTTTGGGAGAGTAGACTCAGCTCCGAGCAGGTTCGAGAAGAATGTCTCAAAGAAGGCCAGCGAGTCAGGGCCCTCTCGGCCCTCAACTAGCCCCCGTACCTTGAGGTTGAACCTTCTGCTTCTGCTCTCCATTTCTAGGTTCTTCTCTTGTAGTAAAGTGACTTCTTTTTCCAGTTTTTGTAGGCGACATTCATGTAGTGCGACGCGGTCCTCCCCGTCGCTGATCCTCTGCTCCGCGGCCTCCACTCTCGTTGTTAAACCTTCCAGTTTTTTGTCCATGGTTGTCACGGTCGCCTGGATTTCATCCACCTTTTTAGCAATGCCAGTTGAGACCTCAGTCCCGTTCTGTATGGCTTTCATTAAGTCATTTAGGCTTAGTTCTCCTTCTCCAACTTCTCCGGTGCCTGGCATAATGTTTGGGGTGCGGCGTTTCCTTTGTCTCAGTTGTGTCTCGGCTGGAGTATCTGCGGGTCCTTTACTTCTCAGCCCTCTACTCATTTATCTTTAGTCTTAATTTCAGGTAGTTTTAGTTCAATTTAAATGTCATCAGTCGTTTTTGAAACAATTTTAAAGCATTGAATAAGTTGATATATTGAGCTTATTGTCGGGAGCTCGGGTTGCGTGCTGCCACTCTCTAGCACTGCATGCTGGGAAAAAAAAAAAAGGTTCAAGTTTTTCTTCAGGAAGTTGATAAGCCCGTTGGAGGAGGAATCATGGGACGTGACCTCAGTCATCTTTGAGCTCAGGTTTGATCTGCTTGGTCAGCTGCTTGCCTAGCTCGACCCTATGGGAAGGGAAGACAACAACTTAGTCAACCAACCCAAAAAACACATTTCAAATGTTGAACAAAAATATTTTTTTAATATAATGCATCAGAGTAGAAGACAGTGTGTGTTAATATCACAGTACCTTGATGAATGAGCTGATAGAAGGCATGCTGTCCATTGGTCCCTGGCTCTCCCCAGATGATCGGTCCAGTGTGGTATGGGACATGGGTTCCACTTTTGCTGATATACTTCCTGTTAGATTCCATGTCACCCTGTGGACCACAAGCAACGATCACAATCAGACGCAATGCAGCTTCTCCATCTCTGCCATCCTGATAGCAACCAGGCTTTCCTGATTTCAACCAGGTCAATGCTGCAGGGGGCCTAACACTTACAGTAAAACTTTGTGTCTTGACTCTGAACTTTAGATACAGATGCTACTTGTGCACTCACACAAAACACACTGTGTACAGTATATTGCATGTATAAAGTATGTACACACACACACACACACACACACACACACACACACACACACACACACACACACACACACACACACACACACACACACACACACACACACACACACACACACACACACACACACACACACACACACACACACACACACACACACACAAATTAATAATTGGTTAGATTAACTGAGATGTCAACTATAAGCCATACTGCCTGTCTGAAAGACTCTGAAGAAGTCTGTTTAGTGGAGTTACCTTAATAAACAAACACAATGGTTTTTTTTCCACAAAGAATATCTAAAAAAAATACTTTTTATAAAAAAGTTGAATTGTTGATCAGGCAGTTGAAAATGAGTTGACCTATATGGAACCCTATATGGAAACTATCCTGGTGAGCGGAGTGATGCACCAAGAAGGTCAGTCGGATCAGCAGACAAAAAGAAAGCCTCAAATCCCTATATATGGAATAACATGATCATCAATATGATGTCATAGTACTGTTGTCATAGACTGGCCTGTACTTACCACTCAGTACATATAACCTGTTGTACCAACAGATGTTAGACCCCAGCTCCTGTCTTCCATCTTTCAGTCCCTCTCAATCCTTTTGTTCAGCGTTTCAGTCTCTGTGTGACTGACCTGCTGGAAGTCAGCAGCAAAGCGATGCATATACTGGTCATAGGGCAGCATGGTGTGGGTCTCGGCCTGGAAGAAGTTGATGTACCAGACTCCCAGCACAGCCAGAAGCACTGGAAGATTCTTTTCCAGAGGCGTGTTACGGAAATGATCCTGAGGTGGAATTAGGGAAAGAAAAAACATACAACTTATTTTTACAGTGGTGACACAATGGGCAGAAGGTACAGAGTGAGGAGATGACACAGAGCATATCCATGTTCCCAAGGCCCACCCTAACCCTACACTAACCCGAATAGGACCTGTTAGGAATGACTTCCCAACAGCAGAAACACTAACCTCCAGCTCTTTGAGGGCCTTGTCTAAGGTCATCAGCGCTTCTGTCTGGGCCAGAAAGTTGGCCACCAGGATCTGAACAATCAAAGAAAGAGTCAGGACAGACTATTAATTTGAACCATTTAGAAAGAGATGCTTACAGTTTGTTCAGTTGCCCACGGGCACTGGATTATAATAGATGAATATAGCAGACAGAGGTACAGTACGTATGTTCTCGCATTCAAAATGGTCAGATATCTTCTGCAAATAATGATTAAAAACTATGAGAATCGTTATTGGGTCACTGGGGGGGTACCTTAATTGTGCAGGTCAGCTGATCTCCCTTTCGCTTCCAGAAGGGAAGTATAATGCCCTGCCTCCAGTCATCAGGCAGCGACTCTGTGCCTGCTCCACCAGTAACAAATACATTAAACAGTTCTGGATTCTCTACACGGATTTCTGTAAGTACCAGTTGCGATTTTGTAAAATATATTCTAGTTTTTCAAAAAGGTCAGACTAAGTATTGTGTAATAAGAAGTTAAAATATAACATTTAAAAGTATATACATTCAATTTTATTTTTGTAAATACATTACAGTTTCAGTTGTTTTTTGTATTAAATAAGTCATTTAGTTTAGTTAACCACAATATTTTGAGACAAGAGTATGCTGCATTCGTAATGTATAGCTTTGAGCAAATGTGTCTTACCTGTGCCTGCTCCACTAGTAACAAATACATTAAACGGTTCTGGATTCTCTCCACGGATTTTCTGTAAGCACCAGTTGCGTATTTTGTAAAAGATATTCTAGTTTTTCAAAAAGGTCAGACTAAGTATTGTGTAATAAGAAGTTAAAATATAACATTTAAAAGTATATACATTCAGTTTTATTTTTGTAAATACATTACAGTTTCAGTTGTTTTTTGTATTAAATAAGTCATTTAGTTTAGTTAACCACAATATTTTGAGACAAGAGTCTGCTGCATTCGTAATGTATAGCTTTGAGCAAATGTGTCTTCCCTGTGCCTGCTCCACCAGTAACAAATACATTAAACGGTTCTGGATTCTCTCCACGGATTTTCTGTAAGCACCAGTTGCGTATTTTGTAAAAGATATTCTAGTTTTTCAAAAAGGTCAGACTAAGTATTGTGTAATAAGAAGTTAAAATATAACATTTAAAAGTATATACATTCAGTTTTATTTTTGTAAATACATTACAGTTTCAGTTGTTTTTTGTATTAAATAAGTCATTTAGTTTAGTTAACCACAATATTTTGAGACAAGATTCTGCTGCATTCGTAATGTATAGCTTTGAGGAAATGTGTCTTCCTTGTGCCTGCTCCACCAGTAACAAATACATTAAACGGTTCTGGATTCTCTCCACAGATTTTCTGTAAGCACCAGTTGCGTATTTTGTAAAAGATATTCTAGTTTTTCAAAAAGGTCAGACTAAGTATTGTGTAATAAGAAGTTAAAATATAACATTTAAAAGTATATACATTCAGTTTTATTTTTGTAAATACATTACAGTTTCAGTTGTTTTTTGTATTAAATAAGTCATTTAGTTTAGTTAACCACAATATTTTGAGTCAAGAGTCTGCTGCATTCGTAATGTATAGCTTTGAGCAAATGTGTCTTCCCTGTGCCTGCTCCACCAGTAACAAATACATTAAACGGTTCTGGATTCTCTCCACGGATTTTCTGTAAGCACCAGTTGCGTATTTTGTAAAAGATATTCTAGTTTTTCAAAAAGGTATAACATTTCAATTCCAATGTTATTGTGTTAGTTTTAGTGAACTATAAAAACATATTACAGTAGTCAAACTATGGAAATACGAATGGCTTCGTGAACACTGTAGTAGGCTGGTATTACTTGGACAGATTCGTTTTCAATATCTTTAATGTATACATGGTCAATCAAGGTACCACTCTCTGTTGTTGCACTTTTTACACATTGTCTGTATTCTTGTTGTTCCATTAAATCTACAAGGGTAGATGTTTTAAACAGATCTTCATTGAAATCTCCCATTATTACTTTTCCTCCAGGGTATGAATCCAATTCTTCAACAAGTTTAAGCAAATTTTGGCGAAAGGACTCCATTTTGTATGAATTTGGTCTATACAAAACAGCTACTGCCACATCAACTCGTGGAACATAAAAGATCAAACATTCCAAGTTAGAACTTTGTGGTATGATTGTATGAATTGTCTCATCAAAGCGATGATATATTCCAACTCCACCTCTTGCCTGTTGTTTTAATTGGTCAAACATCGGTTGACTGTTATCATAGCAATTTGATCTTGGATTGTGTTGAAATGTAAAACCTGGTAAATCTAGCATCTGTACTGGGTCATCTGACCTTAACCACGTTTCTGTCAAACAAATGCAATTGGCTTTCATTAGCATATGATGTGCTTGAACATCCAGAAAATGTGCTTTTAAACCCTGGACATTATGCAAAACTATTGTAAACGCACAACTGCTTGTTGGGGTTTGTTGAGGAATAATGAACTCTGGCATGCTTTTAATTGCTTTGTCAACTTTGTCGTTGCAAAATATGGCTGAATCCTTAAAATCTTCAATAATGAGGCCACTAAGAGTTCTTACGCGACTTAATGCAACGTATGCTTGTCCTGCATGATTTACATGTTTCAAAGACACCACAGCATTATCAACTGTTAAACCTTGTACTTTGTGTATTGTGCATCCCCATGCCAATCTCAGAGGAAATTGCCGTCTTACTCCACCACTATTTGACACATGGTCTGCTTGTGGTTCAATTATCGTAGCATTTTGCCGAGTCTTTGATCTCTGAATTTGTCCAACTTTTGGATTATCAAATGCAACATGAATATTAGAGGGAAATGAACTTTCAGGTGAGAGCGTTATGTGGACAACAGTTCCAAAAGCACCATTTACAAGACCATCTGGAACATCAATATTCTTCTTGAGAATAACTCTGGCACCTATGCCAAGATGTATAACTTGTGACAAACAAGAGTTATATACTTTTTTATGATGACCAATTTTCATTGCCATCCTTCCAGTTTTTGGATTCCTTTCAAAATCTTCAGCCACTATGCTTATCGCATCTGGACACATTCTTGCTAATGTTATAAGGTTGTATGTGTCAACTTGGTCATTGGTAGCAAATATGTGGATGGCATCGGATTGTTCACCAGTTTCACATTGTTTTATCAAATGTAGATCTTTGTCATTTAATGGTTCTTTCCTTTTATGTATTCTGAAGCGATTCAGTGTTTGAGCAAAGATTGGATCTTTCTGTCTAACAATCTTAGTCAGCTTTGCAATCGTGAAATTATTCCACAAGTTAATTCCTGTTCCTTCTGCATATAAAGGTGTACCTTTGACAGGAGGCAACTGATAAAAATCACCTACTGCAATTATACTCACTTTTCCAAAGAGAGAATAGTCACCAACCTGTTTTATTTGTCTTAATCTTCCATGTATGTAGGCTAGAAGACGATGGTCAACCATAGATATTTCGTCAATTATTAATATTTGTAAATTAACCAGTTTGGCACGTAGGGAATTTATTTTGTCATCACCAAGTGGTACGTATGGCAATGTGTTATTAATGCCAATGGAAAAGGTGTTGTGTATGGTTGAACTACCAATGTTGTATGCAGCAACACCAGTTGGAGCACATAAAAGAACTGTGATGTCATCAGGATTTACAGAAGTTTGAGACAAGAGTCTGCTGCATTCGTAATGTATAGCTTTGAGCAAATGTGTCTTCCCTGTGCCTGCTCCACCAGTAACAAATACATTAAACGGTTCTGGATTCTCTCCACGGATTTTCTGTAAGCACCAGTTGCGTATTTTGTAAAAGATATTTGACTGTTCCTCATTTAAAGATCTCATTAGATTTAGTGCTTCTTCTCTACACAGTTGAGCATTATGAGTTTCAATGGTGCAAACTTTTTGTGCATTTGTAATCAAATCAGGTATATTTTCATCATTGTTATCATCATCATCATCAACTTCATCTTTCCTTGAACTGAGACATTCTAGCCTTTCCTTTTCAGATTCAGGACATATTTGAGCCCAAGCATCTTCCAAATCACCAACTTGGTTCAAAAGTTCTGCTGCTTCATCAAGTTTGTCTGTTTCTTTCTCAAAAAAGGACCTGTTTGTCTCAACAATGGATTTCACAGTCTGTACAGCATTGCCAGCATTTCTCACTGAACCAAGATTGTAAAAGTCTTCAAATGACTCAAAAGATGGAGGTTTTAACTGAGAATCTTGACGATATGGCAAGAAAAGCTGCAAAATAGATTTATAGTATTTTTCTGGAACTTTTGTTGGTGTGAATCTCGGATACCTCACCACTGCGACATCTGTTCGTGTGCGTCTTTTCACATATCCCAAATTGTTGTCTAGTTGAATTGTTTCACCTTTAGATGTGGAAGCCTCTGATTTGGACAGCACTCTGTATTCTGAAACAAATGTAGCAAGGCATAAATATTCCAAGTCTTGAGTTTGTGGTCGGCTTTTATATCGGTCTGTCTGACTAATCATCCATATGCTTGAGTCATCATTTGTCTCCTGAGATACTTTGTTCTGCAATTCCTTCAAAGGTTTTGTCATTCTAACCGTATCTCCAACAGGAATAAATTGAACTTTGCGAGAACATTCCTTCAAATGCATATTTGTTACTCTGTAAACAGCTTCTTGGGCACTAACTTCTCTATTGTGAAGATAAACAGCTCCTAGTTTTTGAAGCGCTTCTTTAGCATCAAGATTTCCATCTAGACTTTCTTTCTGTGCTCGATCAAGCAACATTCCCATGTTACGTTCAGCTTTTGATATGTAGGTGATTATGTACACAACAACAGAGTATGCATCTGTAATAAATTGAATATCCATATTAGCATTCCAACTTGCTAACAAATCCCCGTTGTATTGATTTATCCAGATATCGTTTGGTGAACGTTTCAAAACCACACTCGTTTTGTTAGCAACTCTGTTGTATGCCAATTCAAATATTTCCTGATCAATACCCATGTCATCAAATAAGTCTTTTGTTGAATCATAACTCATGTCAGGATTTGATAATGCCGTTTTCACTTTTTCAAGAATTTCTATGGCCTGATCTCTTTTTAAGCAAAACTTATCATCTTCATGATTGGCTGAATTATGCGACTCATCGGCACCGTCAACATCCATGTTTTCTTCTTGTGATGCACCTTTTGTATCATCTGTCTTTTCAGTCTCCTTTTTCTTTGGTCGGCTAATGAATGTTTGACAAGAAATAGGTCTAGGAAAATTAAATCGACATGTGGTTTTGTTTTTTCTGCACGTCTTTGAATGTCTAGTGCTATGCTTTTGAACACTATTCACAATCTCATACAGTTTTACATCATCTTTGTCTGGCATCTGACAAGTTACATATGTGTCCACAAATTCAATAACGTCTTCATCTGAATCTTTATCTATTTGCGGAGCATCTTTAATCCAGAGCAATCCATGGACATGTGGGCTCCCTCTTTGCTGAAATTCGACACGGTAAAAATAGTCATTTACAAGTCCAACAGGTGCTGCTTTAGATATTAGAAGATCTCTTTTATACTCATGCCATCGATGGTCAAACATCCTTGCCGCCGTAACTGGGTTCTGTTTTAGTATGCGACATTTCTCAAACCAATCAAGTCTTTCCACATCAACCTTTTTTCTTTCTTGAAGTACAAGTGTTGCCAGCATTTCTGGCCATCTCATATCTGCAGAACTAAATGAGAAAAACCAGGTAGGAAGACCAAGCTGTCTTAACATTGCAAAAAGATCTTTTTGTACAGACTGCCAAAATGCCGGACTTCCACGAATATTCCGGAGATATTTGTACCCTTCATCGTAATGTAAGATTTTCCTCAATGATTCAGCATCTGTTAACATATCAGCTGTTATACGCTTGGGAACCTTTTTGTCAACTCCCTTTCTCATAGCAATAGATACACTATTCACAACTTGTTGAAGTTCAGATATATATTGAGCATAAAATATATAATCTATACTGTTTGAAAACCTTCCATCAGCGTTTAAAAGTCTGCTATTTAGGTACTTTGCAAGTGTTATTTTTGTCGGTCTGTCATCATGAAAAGTAGGACCACCTTTTGGAAACAAAACTGGAAAACATTTAGCTTCATTTGTTTTATCCTTCAGTAGACCAATAGGATTGTTTCCTTCTGCAGGAGCCACTGATATTATACTGTCAAAATGCTGATCTAAAACATCTTGTGCCAAGTCAACAGGCTGAAGACAAGTATCAAAACATGCTACATTCTGTTGTTCTGTATAGGTTAATTCTTCATCGTTTTCAGTTTCATCTCCATTTCCTGCGTCATCTGCATTCTCATTTCCTGCATCATCTGCATTTTCAATTGTGTGTTCTCCTTCCTCAACAACTTCATCAATATCATTAGTTTGACTTAAAGGATTTATCCAATCTCGATTCATGTCTGTGTCAGCATAGAAGCGATTACGTTTATTCAGGTAATGCAAGGCATTTTCTACATGATCTGTATGGACATATGCATAATCATAGTGCCCTTTATATGTAATTTTACGTTTCAATTTCATTCTTATCATCATGTCATCACTAGCATTTCTCGGTAGAACATTTGTCACATGGCTTAAGTTGGAAGGCACGCAAACTACTGGTCCATGGCATCCATTTTGACCTCCTTTGGGCAATGCAACAACTTTCATGAACGGAATGTGTTTAGCTATCAAATGTTCTTCCAGAGCATTGAGACATTTTAGTTCTGATGGTATTGGTTCGAGATGTAGATTGTTTAACACACTTTGTTCAGGCATTTTGCCAGATAATAGTTTTCGATCGCATGTCTTACAAATCCATAGTTTAGCAGCTATTCCTTGTGACATTGCGCAATTAAGTGAACAGTTACTGTCACATTTATGCAAATATGTCTCTGTAATGCATTTCTCTGCTAATAATCCAATATTTTTGTTTTTCTTTACATAGGAAGATTTCTTACACTGACTGACCTGCTTTCTGAAAAGTTTTCGATGGCAGACACAGCAAACAAATTCAGGGCCTGTACGGACATTTTTTTGGAAAGTTTCAATGGCAACATTAATGTCAACCTGCTTTGTCTTATTTTCTTTATATTTCTTGCACAACTTCTTATTTTTATCTGCTTGGAACTCTGCGTCAGTAGCATATTTTAGCTTGTTGTATTCGTAAACTTTGGCTCGGTACTCTGCGTCAGTAGCAAATTTGACCTTGCTGTATTCACAAACATCTGCTTGGAACTCTGCGTCAGTAGCATATTTGACCTTGCTGTATTCACAAACATCTGCTCGGAACTCTGCGTCAGTAGCATATTTGAACTTGCTGTATTCACAAACATCTGCTCGGAACTCTGCGTCAGTAGCATATTTGAACTTGCTGTATTCACAAACATCTGCTCGGAACTCTGCGTCAGTAGCATATTTGAACTTGCTGTATTCACAAACATTGGCTTGGAACTCTGCGTCAGTAGCAAATTTGACCTTGCTGTATTCACAAACATCTGCTCGGAACGCTGCGTCAGTAGCATATTTGAACTTGCTGTATTCACAAACATCTGCTTTGAATTCTGCATCAGTAGCGTATTTGAACTTACTGCATTCAATTTTGTTTTGTTTAAACACTTGATCTGTTATATATCTGTCTCTTTCTTTCTCAGTTTTTGACTTCTTGACTATATCCATCTTGAAACTTGTATCATGTGACCTTTTTCTTAGTTCCATAGTGTTTTTTTCTCCTGCTCCATTGTTACACATCCCTGCACAACAAAATGGATCATCCTTTCTCTTAACACATGTTACAACGTCATAATGATTTCCATTAGTGTTGTTTAAATATACTGCTTGACATCTCTGTACATCTGTAGATGCACGACAACTGGAGAAAATATTCCATATGCCATTATTAAGTGTCATAATAGTTGTTTGCAACAAGTCAGCAGCTGCAAAGATTTCAAGCTCAGTAGCCCATGTTCCTGAATAATAAATTCTGGATTTAGTCAAGTATTGCTGCATAGATTCATAATCTGCTCTCAAATACTGTTGAAATGCTGATGTGTTCTGATTAAGGTGTTTAAATATAGCACGACGGATTTTTAAATGGTTATTTTCATTACCACAGATTGCAAAAGCCAATGCTCTGAAGAAGCAGTTGCCATCACCTTTGATTTGTTTATTCTCGCAAGGATCACCCATTGGTGTGAAGTCTTTGTTTTGTTCAACAGTTTTGACACTTTCATTACGGACATTTAATTGAGAACACAATATGTCTTGATCCACAGATCTAAGCGGCTTGAAAGACAATTTAGGTGTTACGACATCGGTAATGATGACATCTTGTATTTCACAAGTATCAGAGGTTTTGCCAGAGGTTTTGTCAATGTTTTTGTCAAAGTTTTCAGTTGCATTTGTGGTTTTGTCAGAGTTTTCAGTGGTATTTGCTAGGAATTCCCTCTCTCCAAAGGAGAATCCAAGAGGGAATTCCCACTCCTCTCCACGAGGAAATTCCAGCTCCTCTCCACGAGGAAAGTTTTCAGTTGTATTTGTGGTTTTGTCAGAGTTTTCAGTGGTATTTGCCAGGAATTCCCTCTCTCCAAAGGAGAATCCAAGAGGGAATTCCCACTCCTTTCCACAAGGAAATTCCAGCTCCTCTCCATGAGGAAATTCCAGCTCCTCTGCAGAAGCATTGATTCCAGTCACATCAAATTGCTCATCAAAAGCATTCAAAGATTGTGCAAGATTACAGAGGTATCTGTACAATTCTTCAATTCCAGCATGAAATACCAAAACACTTTTTCCTTTTCCATCAACAAGCCCTTTACAATTACGAGCATGGGAATCAATTACAGCATACCAGCCATTCTGTCTGACAACTGCACAGGTACTTTCGTTCAAAGTGAACAAACATGCATCAAAGTCTACAAAAACTCTTTGTATTGCTTCATCCAATGGTAACACAATGTCCTGCAATCCTTCGTCATATTTTGAAATGCAAACTTTACCACAAAAGGTCTTACCATACGTTATCGATATGGACTTATCACATAGTACATGTCTGCTGGGCAATTCATTAACTTCAACTAATCCACTTGTATGTGCAATTTTACATGTTCGATTCAAAGAAGCATATAATGCATTACCATGGTGTAGGATCTCATCAAGGTCCTTTGGTCCCCAGGTAAAGACATTTCTAATTCCACTCATGATTATTGCAGTCAGACTTATTGGGACACATTGCTTTCCAGCATATGGGTGAAATTGTACATGACCTTGATGGAATGAACCACAAACGAAGGATACTTGGGGGCAATCCGTAGTAGTGTTTTTTAACAAGGTGGAATCATAAGACTTATGGTTAGTGATACAGCCAGAGAGTTTGTCAGAGTTAATGAGTGTGTCAACATCATGTACTCTGCTAGATGGGTCAATTATCAAAGAAGGGTTTGGGACATGAACTGTCATACGTGTACTTTTCAACACATCACTGTAGAGTGATCGACTTCGACTAGTATATGCACTTGTACTCGTAGATGGCTTATGTTCACAGTATCTTTGCTCCGTTTCATTTATTACAGTTACTTTGACTCCAGTCACATCAAATTGCTCACCAAATGCATGCACAGACTGTGCAAGATTACAGATGTTTCTGTACAATTCTGCAATGCCAGCATGATATACCAAAACACTGTTTCCATTTCCATCAACAAGCCCTTCAGAATTACGTGCATGGGAATCAATTACAGCAAACCAGCCATTCTTTCTGACAACTGCAAAGGTATTTCCTTTCAAGGTGAACAAACATGCATCAAAGTCCACAAAAACTCTTTGTATTGCTTCATCCAGTGGCAAAACCATGTCCTGCAATCCTTCATCATATTCGGAAACACCAACTTCACCACAAAAGGTTTTACCATATGTTATTGATACGGACACATTATGCAGTAGATGTCTCTTTGGCAATTCATTAACTTCAACAAATCCACTTCTATGTGCAATTTTACCTGCTCGACTCAAAGAAGCATACAAATCATTTCCATGCTGTAAGATCTCATCAAGATCCTTTGGTCCCCAGGTAAATATATTTCTGACTTCACTCGTGATTATTGCAGTCAGACTGTTTGTGACACATTGCTTTCCAGCATATATATGAAATTGTTCATGACCTTGATGGAATGAACCATGAACAAAGGATACTTGGGGGTGATCAATGATACTGCTTTCTATCAAAGTTGAATCCAAAGACTCATGTTCAGGAGTATAGCCAGAGTTTTTGCTCTTGTCAGAGGTTATGCCAGAGTTTTCTGTAGTATTTGTAGTTTTGTCAGAGTTTTCAGTAGTTTTTGGGAATTCCCTCTCTCCAAAGGAGAATCCAAGAGGGAATTCCTGCTCCTCTCCGGGAGGGAATTCTAGCTTCTCAGCAGAAGCTCTACTTACCTTATTTCTCTTCATGGATTCCTGCTGTTGTCTGCCCTTCTTGCGAGGCATCTGAAAAACATGCATTGACAGTTCAATGAAAGTTTGTACATTTGTATTATACAAGTATACTAAAAGAACAGTTTGAATAGGCAAGTTAGTGATACTGAATACATGAGTTTGTAACAATATTATAAACAACTTTAATAGACCTCATTGTTTTTATTAATGTTCTTAAAAAGGACGAAAAAATTACATTTCAAGTTAATTGATTCTATATATAGATATTGTATACAAATTAGGGGTGTGAAAGAATATTCTTTATTCGAATATTCGTTCGAATGTTAACAATAAAATAAATTCGAAAGTAAAAAAATTGAGCTTCGAATTAATTTATATTTAATTAAAACAAATCTACCGCACTTCTCGCGAGGTGGAATGTTCAACCTTTTTAATTGCAATGACCTCCAGTTTGACTCTGAAGATTCTGGTTGTACTGCTCAACCCTCAATGAGTAACAGTACAAGATTGTGGTTTAACTTAACTACAGTAGTAGACTTTACTTGTATTATGCATTGCACTGCAATTTAGAGACGACACGTTGTGAGCTTGTAGATCTGATCATTTTAGGGCTTGTCTGCATGCGGATACTGGTTCCTATCACTGTGCTGTGGACCCATAAGACATCTACATACATCATAACTTGACACCGTGGCACAAAGGACATCACATCTCACAGGCACAGGTCTGTGCAGATTCTTCCGAGGTGATTTTGGAGGACTTGCCTGCATATGGAAACAAAATAACTTTTTCAGGCATGACAATGGAAACCCTGTGTGTTGCTTCGCGCATAATTGTGACATTTTGTATGTGTCTAAATTAAATAACACTTGAAAAACAGAGACACTTTGCTTTGAATTTACCTTGCTGCCCTTTGGACGAGCTGGGCACTCCACAGGGCTGTTCAGGTTGGATGGCTGGAATGCTTCCATAGCATCCAAGACTTTAGGGCTAAACCACACAGGATTTCGAGGGATTGAACTCTCTGGTGAGCCGTCCTTTTGTAGAAACAAAGAACAAAAAAGAAAGAAAGAAAAAAGAAAGAAAGGGATTATGATTATTAAATGAGCGATAAGTATAAATCCACATGATCCGTTTCTCATTTCTCATGCCGTCTGTCTTTTACTCAAACTCTAGACTGGTTATTATCTCATAGACTATTGTATGTAGTTATATCATCAGTCTGCCACTGCCATGCTATAAAAAACCCACAGACACACAGACTTCATGTGTGTCTCTGTTCACTTCATGTCAGCCTGTAAAGTAGCTATGTATTTGTTACTGTCATTAAAAGTGTCATTACCCGCTTCCAGTTTTTTTCGATTGCTAAAACAAATTTTTCAAAACTGTATGTTTTTTTTCTTCAAAACTGCACAAACAAAACTCCAAACATTACAAACAAATTGCTAAACCCTGGCATCCCTTTGCAAAACAACTCTTTGCCATCAAATCTGTTAACATGTTCACAAAATGGAACTTGTGTTTTCATTTGGTAAACACAGCCATATTTTCACATGACACACACATACCATTCATTGAATAAACACAACTAAGCTTTTGGCTGAACACTACCAAGCATGTACAGAACACTGAAGAGCAAAACTGAAAACACAATTGTCGAAATGGAACACCATAAGAATGACCATGGCTCTGGAGAATATAATAAGATATTTCTCCTTTTGTAAAATGACTCAGTGTAGGCCTACCTTTTTCATAGTCAAACATAAAACAGCACACAAATATGCAGCCAAAACAAGTTTTGATTTACAGTAAATTAGGCACCATGCCTCTGGTCAGAGATGCATGGGCACAAAAAACAAAAAAAATATATATATATTTTGAAAGAAATTGGTCAGTACTTGGTCTAATACTGACCAGGATACTGTCACCAAGATACTATCCATATATTTTGAAAGAAATTGGTCAGTACTTGGTCTAATACTGACCAGGATACTGTCACCAAGATACTATCCTGGTGTTTGTACCTGTATTTCACTTTCTTTTTTGGTATTTTGTGCCCATCTCTGCCTCCGGTTCCTGTCTCAATGTTCAGTTGTGCAACAACTGAACACTCAGAGTGTCAAGAAGGAAAGTCAGAGTTTAAAATGCTAAGGAAATCTAAAGTAGTAACAAATTGAGTCAAAAAACTAACTGCACACTGATTTGGTTACATCACGGAGAGGAGACACCAGGATGTTGGCTACAACTGTACGTGTGACACAGCATGCTGTCTATTAACGATACTTTCCTACACCAAGACTTCTCCCCACTCATTTACACAAAATTGTCAGAAAATAGCAGATCTACAAGCTAAATGGACTGTATCTTTGTGGAATAGAGCACCTGTTTGATTTACTAGTCAAAGCTATCTGGGCAGTTGATTGAGAACAATGTTTGCTACTCCTAAATAACACCAAATCAGTAGAGCACAAACTGGCCCTAACAGTAAGTATGAAGACGGTTTTAACCTTTTGCTGTTGCTGCTGCTGCTGTAAGACCCAAGCAGACTGCGCAGGACGTACAGGATGTTGCCTCGTCTGAAATGAGAAATGCAGATTGATGAGTGAAATGTGAATACTAAGGATATGTGATATCAACCTTTGACCATTAACCCATAGATCCATCTGTTACTGTCCAATACAAATATTAACCAATACTGATATATCGTTGTTGTGGGGTGGAATTGTGGGGTGGAATCCTTGTATGTCCACAACTGTTTGTTTTGTATTTATCATTTTTTAAATGATTTAAACTACTAAAAAAATTCAGCTCAAGTAAAAATGCAATTTGATTTTTCCAGAAAGCCCAACTGCCATGCAGACATTTGTTTTTATACTAATATCAGCCAATAATATCAGACATCCCTACTTAATAACATAACAGAGTATCCCTTTTTACAAAGCAGTGACAGCATTCAACACTTACCTTCACAGCAGGTGAGCGTGGTACGCGCACTTCCCGACTCACAATCACTCTCGGAGACACTGTACGTATTGGTGTTGGTGGAATGAGTGCTGGCTTGGAATGCAACTTCTTGGGAGACACCTACACATACAAAGAGAAACATTTTTACAGACTACAAAATAGGAACCATGTCATTGTACCTTGTATTTATGTAGTTGTAAGATGTGTGGACAAACCTGTGCTGTCTGTGCTGTGCGCTGCAATTCGTTTTCAACTGCCATGACAATTGCAAGTGAGAAAATGGACTGGCCAACAGAATCACTAAGATGAACCTAAGAGAGACAAAAACAAATGTTTAGAATCCAATAGACATTGTAATATGTCATTAATTCATATGTTATGTTGTGTTCATATCATGTACAAATAATGCATAATCTTCATGTGGTTTTTCGAAACAAAGATTACACTTACGTTGTCGCGACACCAGAGTTCAGACTGTGTCAGTGGGAACAGAGCTGTGATACCAGTGTATGTCACACCTTAAATATAAATACCGGTAGATCATAGGTGAGATAAGCAACCATCATGTCACATTCACAAACAATATTATTCAAAAATTAACCTACAAAAACAAATATGTTGCTATATACTGTACATGTAGTGTAATACACTAAAACGTGTACCTAGCCTGAAATGGTTAAAAAGGCCCGCAACAACTTGAACCCTTGCATCCCTATTTCTAGGGAATATTTGTCACAAATATGCTGTGTACAAGCGCACAATGACTGACATTGTTACATCAACCTAACCACACATTATCTGTTGTGTATGCATTTCCATTACTCACCACAGAAATTAGCTGCACTTTTAAAAGCGTCGCGAAGAGCGTTCTGCTGTCCAATGTCAACATTCAGGCGCGGCGGAAAGTCAAGGACAAAAATCTATAAAAAAACACAAGTGTTGAGTGTCAAAAACAACATCTTCTCAAACTTTGAGAAGCATTAAAAGAAGCACGATAGAAAAAGGTATTGGAAGAAACAACTTACATGTTTCCAGCGCAACAAGGCTGTTTGCAGCAGCCTGCGGAAGTCATCTCCTGCTTGACTCACACTGTGACCACTAATGTTGTTACTCGTAGCCAAAATGCAGACCATGTCTGCCACATGTGGCACGTCAGCGTGTTTCACTTCAAGTTCCAAGTCTGCTGCTTTGGCACCGGGGTATGACATGAAACCAAAGCTGATGTCAGAGTTGGGCATGTTGACATATCCATCAACAATGGAGCGTAAATGAGAGTCCCCAATTACGACTGCAAACTGTTTCAAGGGAAGAAAAAAACAGAAACAAATCAATGCTTTTTTGCTTAACAATCACATTTACTCCTCAACAATTAATACACAAGTAAATGAAGGTACCTTCTTCTTTGACAAGTCCGCTGGGAAGACACACTTGCACTGCTTTTCTGTCAGCTGTGAAGTTGGCCACTTCCTGACAGAGTGACGTGTGCCTGTGCCACCAGCTGGTAGCTAAAAACACACAGACAGATGAAAGATGTGTTCACAGTACATTTTTGCCATTTTGCCAGACATGTTAATCCGAAGTGATTTACAATAAACAGCTAATACATCAATAAAATAAGCAAGATAATGTACATGAACAATCAATATAGATGACGGAAGGGGAATGTTATGTTATGAAGTGTTATGATTTTAGCAGAAGTCTGAAGAGGTGAAACTTCAGTATACAGCAAAAGCTAGGGGATGAGTCTGTAACTCTAAATGCCACTGCCAGTTGACTCCACAGTTTGCAAGCAGCAGGGAGAACAGTCTAGCCATGATTGAATTTCTGTCCTGGGGGTTTTTAACTAAAGTTCTGTCACCATCCCTGTGTTGCCTGATTGCACTGAACATGTAGCGTTGTAAGGCTTGATCAAGTTTTGCTGAATAAAAGTTTGACACAGGTGTACTTTGCCTTCATATTGCTCAACCAGGCAAGTGCTCTTTTAAGAGAGAACCAAACGAGCTCAAAACACAACACCAGATATCTGTGAAAACACATGAACACAGCCAGAGTGCTTTGTCCTCTGTTCTGTGTAATGTAAAAAAGAAGCACTGTGTAACATACAGTATGATGTGGTGTTTTGACTGCCACAATAATTAAAATTCTGAAATAGCATACCTGTTCAGCCATTGTATTCTGGCTGCTGGCTCCAGGACACTTGCCAAGGCGAGCCACCTGTTTGATTGAGGAATTTATTATAAGTTTGCATAAGAAACTTTTCCACTGCAAAAGTTATCCTGTAAGTTAATCCATTTCACAACAGAATATTTGCATGACATTAGTCACTGCAGTATACCTTGCGCGCTGGTGAGGAGGAAGGTGTAGATGTTTTTTGTTTCACATCAACCTGGACCAATGGTTGCACAAGGTTTTCCATCTAAAAGACAAAACACACAAAGAAAAAGAAAAACATGACGAAATTAACTGACAAAATGACAATATAGAGAACTGACATAAGATGAACACTTTATTAATACAAACACTTCAACATTCAGCTGCATACATTTATTTTACCTCGCCAGGCAGTGCTACTGAGCCGTTTCCTGCAGCTACATCTGCAACCCCTGTTGCATGGCGCTGCACAGCTGCTCTGGACAGCTTATTTCGTTTGGGCATCCTTCTGGTAGTACCCGTTTACTTACAAAGACAGAACTCTTTCTTTGTCTCTACAATGTCAAAGGTGTCATAACACTTTTATTACCTCATTGCATGAAATCTTCGTCAACAAAACATCAACATGGTAATGTGTAAAATCACTCCAAGCCAAAGTTTGCACAGCTGCCTTTTGTTTTGCAAATTAGGCTATTTGCTGACAAAACGCAGTAAAACAATGCTCAATAACTATGAATTATGAAAAAACCCTAGTTTGACCGCTCACATGCAACTTAAAGCATATGTATTTTTTTGTATTATTTTCCTGTAAAGTAAAGTCAATGAGACCCCAACTTTGATTGGGAGTTAGGTTTGAAAAAGTTCAGATGTGATAGTAGACACCTTTATGAATACATTTTGTGAAGAAAGCTATTGGTAAGCATTTAGTTCCGTGAATGGTCAAAGACTCTGCTAACCTTCCTAACTCATTCCTGTCTCTCGCGTTACTTTTGTTCTCCAATGCAAATGGGACGCAGAAGTAACAGCAAAAGACAGGATTTCAACGGGAGTTCAAAGTTCACTTTTTTCACAACAATAATGGCTGCCTCCTGATCACATTAATGCTCAGTTGTGTTATGAAGAGTTTTCGGGGTCATTCCTGACCCCTAGAATGGCTCAGACAAAAATGGAATAGGCCTATAGGACATACTTTCAACACTGGACAACTGGACCACTTTTTGACACCAATACCTTGAAACTTAAGATAGCCGTTTTACCCAGAGATTCTCCTTTAATCTACACAATATTCTATGGTTAAATTGTTGCTTACTAACAATAATTGATTTACAAGCTCACAACCTGTCATAGTTATGACTTATCAACATATTCTTTACCAAATTCAGAGTATATCTACTGTATAACAGGTCAGGTGTGCACCAAAACAACTGGGCACTACGGATATCTGGGCACCAAAACCATCTGGGCTCTGGAGACATGAGGGCATGGGGACTAACTCGATAGGCCTACATGTGGGCACCTGGACAACTGGGCATCAAAAACATCTGAGCACTAGGGATGTGTGAGCACCTGGTAATTTGGGTACTAGGGACATGCCGGCACCTGAATTTATTTAACACACTGTTCTATAAAGCAGGTCTATGAAAACAAGCTCAAAAGAAGTAACCAGTTTCACCATGTGAGCCTTATTACATTAGCCATTTTCAAAAATAATCTTGAATGCAGGCCAAATAAGCAACTACACTCCAGAATCCAGCCCAAACAATAGCAACCTGCAACTATGAATATTTACAAACAACTTTACAAGAACACAAGCTCAAAGTTGCTTATAATAAGCAGACCTGGCAACACTGTCCAACTAATGCCAGCAGACAACAGACTAATAGTTTCAAGCAGTTGTAAGTAGTTGTGTGTGTGTGTGTGTGTGTGTGTGTGTGTGTGTGTGTGTGTGTGTGTGTGTGTGTGTGTGTGTGTGTGTGTGTGTGTGTGTGTGTGTGTGTGTGTGTGGATAGCGACCTTTACAAAAAATGTATAAAAGAATAGTAGGCTAGCCTACTGTTAAAAAAAAAATAGAGGGGATTTCTCAAGGATAGAGAAAACATAGCAGGGCCAATCAATCCACTAGACAGCTTAAGCATCTGCCTGTTAGTCTAGTAAATCTAGGGAAAAATACACTCAGGTTGGACAACATTTTATTATTTAGTTTTTCAACTGATTCTGACAGGAAATTAGGTCTACTAGCCAGGATAAAAAATATACCCTGATCTGCTCACTGCAAATACCCACAGTTTGTCATGATGCTGAATCCATTGCAAGCATTTGTTTTGCACAAAAAACATTCCTTGGGCTACCAGTGGCCCCAGAAAATGATGGTTTAGTGATGAGTCATCACTTTTCCACAGTTTTGTGGGCGTTTTATGGGGCCAATGAATGTTTTTGTGCAAAAAATGCTTGCAATGGATTCAGCATCATGACAAACCCCTAGTTAGGCCCCTCACATCCTACTTAAAGCAGATTTTTTTCTTGGTATTTTCCTCCTGTATAGAAAGTCGATGGGAGCCCAACTTGATTTGGCCACTGTGAGTATTTGCAGTGAGCAGATCATTTTTATCCTGACTAGTAGACCTAATTTCCTGTCAGAATCAGTTGAAAAACTAAATAATAAAATTTTGTCCAACCTCAGTCTTATTTATACTGGACTATGTCTAGTAAAGCTGTCCTTCCAGGCAGACCCCAATGTTTGGGGGTTTAAAGAACAGTGGGTTAAACTTACTTACAACAACAAAGCAGCAAGCTATAGAACATGTAGGTGCCCAGGTGCCCACATGTCCTTAATGTCCAGTTGTCCACGTGCATAACATAGCATGCTAACATAGCATTTTAGCAACTTTTTACATGACACTTTGTTCTAACCAAGTCTTAATCCAAATATGGCCAATGGCCAAATCCACAACAGCTCTCAATGTTTCAAAACATGAGTCTATAAACCAATAGGTGCAATCATGATTACTGTCCTGAGTGATCAATTAACTTTTCACATTATATATACCTTGGAAGTAGTTACAGTAATTCCATGGTACATGAGTGACAGTCCACACATTTGTTCCTACCAAATACTTTACTATTTTGTTGTGAATTTGTAGATCTGCAAATTTCACTACTGATATTACTTCTTTTTAAAGCAAGTACTATGGAATATTTAAGTAATTTCTAAAAGCAATTACTCCAGGATTTAAATTAAGAACAAAAAAGTACAAAATCAGTGGAACAAACAATTTCAGGATCATGATTACAACAACATACAGTAAATGCTTCATCCTTGAACAAACTCACCTTAATTATTCAATGCTCTCCCAATGGTGTTCATTTTGAAAATGGCTATATTTGTTTGTTGAAACCATGTGTGAAGGGAGGGTGATTTTTGCAGGTCTTTCGGTCAGAGTGTATCAATAAAGCAACTGGGTTAAGCACTGTTGGTCCGACCAGTTTAACATTCACCAGGTTAGCTTTCACCAGCATCAGCAGGTTAGCGTTCACCAGCGTCAGCAGGTTAGCAATAGCGTTCACCAGCATTAGTTTTACTGAGGTTAGGGTTAAGGTTAGGTTTAGGTGTCTGTCCCCCCTGACTTTCATCACCTCCGTGGAGCCAATCACAAGCGTCTAGTGCCTTAACCCAGTTGCTTTTTTGATAAACTCGGACTTAAAGACCTGCAAAAAACACTGTCCCCATGTGTGAAGGACCCAGATGACCCACAATGCAAAGCAATTTAGCTGCCATTAGCAAAGCCTGAACAAATAAACAACCCATGCTTTATGATATAACCTATAAACTTCTAATTATATATAAAAGCCATGTCATTTTATTATAAGCGACTTGGTCTTGTTTTTCTGTAAATTAGCTTGTAAATATTGGTATCGTAGTAGCAGGTTGTGGTTAGGGTTAAGGTCTGTTTCTAAAATATAGTTGCTCATTTGGCTTACTTCCTAATGTTGTTTAAACCAGTATTTCGATCATTTTCATTGCAAGGACCATCCATTTGTCCAAGGTATCTGAAAATAGTTTGTGGCATGGACCCATGGACCCCCATACCAGATTTGTGTTGTTTCCAAAATATTCAACATTTGTCTTTTTTTTTTTTAGAATTTATTTGAAAATAGCAGATCTACAGAGAGAGAGAGAGAGAGAGAGAGAGAGAGAGAGAGAGAGAGAGAGAGAGAGAGAGAGAGAGAGAGAGAGAGAGAGGATCTAGAACACTATAGAATCAAAAACAGATCTTAGAACACAGAATTCATAGATCTAGAACACATAGAATTCAGAAATATAGAACACATAGACACATGGCAGAACACATAGAATGTGTACAGTACAGTACGGTTAGGTACAGTACAGTAAAGTACAGTAAAATACATTACAGCAAGGTACAGTAGAGTACAGTAAAGTACAGTACAGTAAGGTAAGGTAGAGTACAGTAGAGTACATTAAAGTACAGGTACAGTAGAATACAGTAGCATACAGTAAAGTACAGTACAGTACAGTAAGGTATAGTAAGATACAGTTGAGTACATTAAAGTATAGTAAGGTACAGTAATGTACAGTAATGTACAGTAAGGTACAGTAGAGTACAGTAAAGTACAATACAGTACGGTACAGCAGAGTACAGTACAGTAAGGTACAGCAGAGTACAGTAAAGTACAGTAGTGTACAGTCAAGTACGGTAAAGTACAGTACAGTAAGGTACAGTAGTACAGTACAGTACAGTACAGTACAGTACAGTACAGTACAGTAAGGTACAGTAAGGTACAGTATAGCACAGTAAGGTACAGTACAGTACTTTATTGTGACTGTCCTTTCGTAACATTTTGGCATCACCTGTTGTGACCTCACCTGTCCATATATGGGAATTCCCAGATGAATTACTGTTAGGGGAACCACACTAACAGAATCCCTTTCAAGCCCATATATGGAGATCCCTGATGTCATCGATATTAAGCCCATATCTGGCTAATATACAGTAGTATATATTGTGTCAATCAAACCCGTGTCGCTGCCACGACACAAGTCACACTTGCAAATGAATTCTGTCCTTGTCACTTGCATATCAATATTTGGGAAAATATTTTGTCCACATTTTGTCCAACTTTGTCCAGAGTCATGTTTATTAAAATGGAAAATGTTCAATGCAGAACACTCCTGTCATATGTTTAGATGGACAAGTAGGAAATGGCTGTATACAATAATACAATAGACTTGTTTTTTCCAGTCCAGACAAGGTTTGAACTCCAAACCGTTTGCATGAAAGGCATATACTCTAACCACTACACTGGGACAGTCACAGCTGTTGTATCAGTCATGTTTAATGTATAAAAAACACACACACACACACACACACACACACACACACACACACACACACACACACACACACACACACACACACACACACACACACACACACACACACACACACACACACACACACACACTGACTGGCTTTTTACTTGGGTGTGGTGGGTAGTGACTGACTCAGGCCTGCACAATGTGAAAAGATCACACAAAGATGAGGTTTCTTCCTTTATGTAACGATGCCAGCTTTTTAGAATATTAATTTGCCTCGGACGCTTCATAGGCATATTAGATAAAGGTCCTTAGATTGAGTGTAGAATGTTTCATGCAAATTGCTCAAAAATCACAGGATAAATACGGGTTTAAGCGTTTTACAAACTGCTTAAAATCATATAGCGGCCCGCTTTGGCCAATTGGGTTAAGATTGGTTTCAGTGATATTTGGACTAACCCTCTATAGTAGTTCATCATGAAAATTTGACTGCATGTATGTTTTAGAGGCAGAAGAATAATTTGCATGAAACTGCAATATTGATTGAATTATTAAAAAAGCCTGTTGGAGACCATATTGGAGGCTTAGTCTAGCCGCCTGTGCCCTACAGACATATGCACTCAGCTTAAATATATTGCACGCACACGCATGCACGCACGCCACACAGCGAGAGAGCTGCAAGGCCCTTTCCAAGAGCATAGTCTAGTGCAGTGTTTATTATTTTTCCTTTATCTTGAGTTTTGCCTTTTGTTCCTGAGTTCTATTTTTGTCAAAGTTTATTTTTGCTATTTTTGAATTTTGGGTTTCATTGTAGGCTACAAAATTGCATGGAGGAGAAATTAAAATCTTAAAACGCCCCTCTTAAGCCGTTCTTTAGAGCCTCCTAGGCCATCAGCCAACTTCACATACTGGTTTAAAAATATTAGAATGCCCAATAACCAACTATAGTATTTTTAGAGACACAAATTGCTTATTATAAGCAGACATGGCAACCCAGGTACATTCAGAGCCCAGAGCGCCAACTACTGACACTTTAATGCAAGGAGAACAGGAAACCAAATTATGTTTTTCAGGACAGCTTTTTCAGCCTCCGCCTCTTTCAGGATATGAACAGGATAACGGGGGTGGTGCCAGGATTAACATGAATATATAGAGATAAATACTGAATAAAAGTACAAAGGCATTGGCATCAACTTGAAACATTTTGAAAATAGCAGATCTACAAGCTCACAATGCAATGCAACGCATGAGCATTTACTGGAGTAGCCTAAAAGTAAGAGTATACAAGTGAAGTATAAAATACCTCAAAATTATACTAAGGATAGTATTTGAGTAAATGTACTCAGTTACTTTTACACCACTGGCATTGTAGACCCAGATGCTTGTGAAACATGATAAAGAAATAGTCATGCAATAGTATGAATTTCAGTTTATTTACACAAAGGATTTGCAATTGCAAAATATTATAGCAGCATTATTTTCTGTAAGTGGCTAGCAGAGTCAGACTTAACTAAACTTAAATTGTTTTTATTGAAAAACGTTGAGGGGAAGGCGGCTGGGGGTCAAAACTTGGAACTTTAGGGGCTCACATGGGGCTGCTGTCTGGGGCAGCCAGCCTAGGTGGGGGAGGGAAAGAGAAATTAGGTGAGCTTCAGAATAATTACAGTTGAGCCGCAAGGTAGAGAAGAGGTGTTCAATCTGCCCGTTCCACACAGTTCAGAATAATGAACCCACTTACACTGCCTTTCTTTGGCTTCAATGAAGCAATCTGGGAGCTGGTACTGATTGTCAGCTGATTGTCAGATGGGCTTCAGGTGTGAGGCTGAGCTTCCCCTGCATGGTTTGAAACAATAAATGAATGCACTCAAACATCATTACTTTATAAAGAAACTCAAAGTCATTACTTCAAAATCAAATCAAACTAGGAATGAGTGTCACTGCAGCTGCTTTTTCCTACCCATAACCATAGGTCAGACAGGATTGTGTCAGTCTTTCTGCAGGCTCGCCATCTTTCAGATTCAGTTCTAGGCAATAAACCTGGCCTGGATCAAAGAAAAAGGCCAAATGAATAGAAAAACACAAATTCAAATAATCTGCTACAGGCTTGAAACAAAATAATTCCATTAATCTGCCCAACTAGGCATTGGCATTAAACTCAAAATACATCAATTCAATAATCAACGTTGCAGCTAACATACAAGCATTACATTCCAAAAGAAATCGTTTAACATTTAGATCCCAAAACCAAAAACAACATAACATTTCAGAGCACATGGTCACATTGTTCCTCCATCACACACAGCCAGTGTATGGAGTGGATCAGGTAGGTATGGTCAGGTGAGGTAAATCTAAAAGCCAAATTATAGTATGGGTAAGTATAATGAATGAAACTGTTAGAAATTGGAATAGTTGTTGGAATAATGAACAGTGTACAGACCTGCAGCTGCTGCATAATGTAGCAGTGAGTAGCAGCAACCACCAGCACCATGCAGCGTCCAAACAATCTGAGAGGGGGGGAGTGGCCTCAACTCAACCACTATTTATACCCTTGCTTAAGAAGGTTGCCATGTTTGGTCGGGTTGCCATGTTCAGTTGCAGTACCAGGGTTTTCACGGCAAAATGTTGTCAAATGTATTTTAAATGCATGAGGTAAGGCTTGAACAGGGGACTTCTGGAATGATAGACAAAGGCCTTACCAGGTGAGCTATGCACAGCTCTGCACAGTGAGATAATATTACTTTAAATGTTTGTTTTAGAGACAGAAGAATAATTTGCATACAACTTGCAATATTGATTGAATTATTAAAAACTATTAAAAATGCATGTTTCAATTTTTAAAAAATCCGATCTGACAGATCTTTAGATATTGGTCCAAAGTTCATGTAAAAAAAGTTCCGTGCACGTGACGCGAAAGTTCCGGAATAAAAGCGGGTTTAAGTGTTTTACGAACTGCTCCAAAAGGCGGAAAATCGAAGGGCGGAGCTTACTTAACAAAGACACAGATGTTTTCAGCTTGAGTCAAGGCACGCGTGTAAGCAAGTTGCATGTCTTCAAACGAAACGAGGCATGACTTATGCCCCTTTAAAGTTTGAGTTTTCAAACGCTTCGTATAGCGCCCCCCTTTGGCCAATTGGAGTAAGATTGCTTTCAGTGATATTTGGACTAATCCTCTACATATTTGCCAAATGCCATGAACGTGTCACTTTGCATGTATGATTTAGAGGCAGAAGAATAATTTGCATATAACTGCAACATTGAGTGAATTATTAAAAAATAATTTTTCGCTTTAAAGAAAATCCGCCTGAGTTTTCAGACCGTATTGGTCCAAAGTTCATGTAAAAAAAGTTTCGCGCACATTACGCGAAAATCCCAGGAGGAGATACATTTTTACTGTTTTTCATATAATTCAAAATTGTGGGAGAAGTAAAGGTCAGAGGTCAAAAGTCAGAGCGTAAAAGTTGTTCGGCATGAGGAGACGCATAAGTGTATACAGGTTCCATTGCTGTACCTGAAACAGGGCATGAGCTACACCAGTTCAAAGTTTGCACTTTCGAAGGCTTCCTACAGCGCCACCCTTTGGCCGATTGTTGCGAGCTTCGCGTTTTAGCCGTTTGGCATGGTCCTCTGCCATACTGCCATGAACGTGTCACTTTGCAGTATGATTTAGAGGCAGAAGAATAATTTGCATGAAACTGCATTATACGGTTAATTATTAAAAAATAATGTTTCGCTTTAAAGAAAATCCGGCTAACTTTTCAGACCGTATTGGTCCAAAGTTCATGTAAAAAAAGTTTCGCGCACGTTACGCGAAAATCCCAGGAGGAGATACATTTTTACTGTTTTTCATATAATTCAAAATTGTGGGAGAGGTAAAGGTCAGAGGTCAAAAGTCAGAGCGTAAAAGTTGTTCGGCATGAGGAGACGCATAAGTGTATACAGGTTTCATTGCTGTACCTGAAACAGGGCATGAGCTACACCAGTTCAAAGTTTGCACTTTCGAAGGCTTCCTACAGCGCCACCCTTTGGCCGATTGTTGCGAGCTTCGCGTTTTAGCCGTTTGGCATAGGCCTCTGCCATACTGCCGAGTTTCGTAAAAAGCGACTGCACGGTCTAGCCGCTAGAGCAAAAGTGGCGGAATAATAATAATAATAAATATAGCTGCAAGCAGCGATAAAGTGTCCAAGGCATAAAAAGCAGGAAAGCAATAAGGCATCAAGGGAAAGCAAAGAAGAATATCAAATAAAAACAGGACCGAACAGGACTCTGGCAGGTTTTTTTTTTGGCCTAGTGGTGACTCTATAATAGGCCAAAGTGAAAAGGGTGCCACGTGTTCTTGGGCCTTTCACGGCAATCGGACGCTGCATGCAGGATTTGAAGCATTTTGTTCCAAAAATGTGTTTTGCAAAAATTGACCCGCTGGTGGCGCTATAACAGGCCAATGTGAGAAGGGTGGCCTCTGTTCAGTGTAAATACTGAATAAAAGTACAAAGGTATTGGCATCAACTTGACATTTTTTGAAAATAGCAGATCTACAAGCTCACAATGCAATGCATGAGCATTTACTGGAGTAGCCTAGAAGTAAGACTATACAAGTGAAGTATAAAATACCTCAAAATTATACTAAGGATAGTATTTGAGTAAATGTAATCAGTTACTTTTACACCACTGGCATTGTAGACCCAGATGCTTGTGAAACATGATAAAGAAATAGTCATGCAATAGTATGAATTTCAGTTTATTTACACAAAGGATTTGCAATTGCAAAATATTATAGCAGCATTATTTTCTGTAAGTGGCTAGCAGAGTCAGACTTAAAAGTTAAATTGTTTTTATTGAAAAACGTTGAGGGGAAGGCGGCTGGGGGTCAAAACTTGGAACTTTAGGGGCTCACATGGGGCTGCTGTCCTGTGGGCAGAGCAGACTATGGATTCCAATTGGGGGGTGTTGGAACCCAGCCAGCCTAGGTGGGGGAGGGAGAGAGAAATGAGGTGAACTTCAGAATAATTACAGTTGAGCCACAAGGTAGAGAAGAGGTGTTCAATCTGCCCGTTCCACACAGTTCAGAATAATGAACCCACTTACACTGCCTTTCTTTGGCTCCAATGAAGCAATCTGGGAGCTGGTACTGATTGTCAGCTGATTGTCAGATGGGCTTCAGGTGTGAGGCTGAGCTTCCCCTGCATGGTTTGAAACAATGAATAAATGAATGCACTCAAACATCATTACTTTATAAAGAAACTCAAAGTCATTACTTCAAAATCAAAATAGGAATGAGTGTCACTGCGGCTGCTTTTTCCTACCCATAGGTCAGACAGGATTGTGTCAGTCTTTCTGCAGGCTCGCCATCTTTCAGATTCAGTTCTAGGGAATAAACCTGGCCTGGATCAAAGAAAAAGGCCAAATGAATAGAAAAACAACAAATTCAAATAATCTGCTGCACTACAGGCTTGAAACAAAATAATTCCATTAATCTGCCCAACTAGGCATTGGCATTAAACTCAAAATACATCAATTCAATAATCAACATTGCAGCTAACATACAAGCATTACATTCCAAAAGAAATTGTTTAACATTTAGATCCCAAAACCAAAAACAACATAACATTACAGAGCACATGGTCACTCACCAAGTCACAATGTTCCTCATTCACACAGCCAGTGTAGCGAGTGGATCAGGTAGGTATGGTATCTAAAAGTCAAATTATTGCATGGGTAAGTATAAATAATTAATGAATTAAACTGTCAGAAATTGGAATAGTTGTTGAAATAAATAAAGAGTACATACCTGCTGCCTGTAACACCTCCAGTGTTGTGGACCACACTGAGCAAGTTACTGCAGAAAGTCTGGCTTTATACTGGGTGTGGTTTGATTGCAAATTGCTGGGCAGCTGTGTTTGGGTCTATTCTGCATTAGAGGTGGGATTTATGGCTCTTTGAAGTGAGACAGTACCATCGATCTGGCTCACTAAAAAGAGCCGTTCAAAAGACTGGCTCATTTGGCTCCTTGTATATTTATATATTTTTAAGAAGAATTTGTTTAAACATGAATCCACAAGGTGGCACCACATTCCTCTGCTGACAGTTGAGATCACAATTTAGTATTTACCCTTTTCATAAAATGTGTGTGTAAATTAAGCTACCTTGACTTTTGTTATTCATAAAACACCTAAAAAAAACAAGCAGGCAACAATGAACTCGCTCCTCCACTTGTTCTCTCTCTCTCACTCACTCACTGTACTCAGTCAGTACTCAGTGGAGTAGCAAGGAGATGTTGAATTGGGGGGAGGGGGTCTCCCCCCAAATGAACGGCTCTCTACTGCGCAAACCGGATCCCATCGTTCACTTCAAAGAGCCGTTCAAAAGATTCGATTCGTTCGCGAACGTCCCAGCTCTATTCTGCATCTAGCCTAAGGCCCAGATCATGGGAAACCCCTACTCACGTCAGGGTGGGGGGTCCCCAGTTCAAATATGATTCTTTTTGGTTTCAGTGATATTTGGACTTACCCTCTACAGTATTTCATCATGAAAATGTGACTTTGCATCTATGTTTTAGAGGCAGAAGAATAATTTGCATAAAACTTGCAATGTTGATTGAATTATTAAAAAAGCATGTTTCAATTTAAAAAAAATCCGATCTGACAGATCTTTAGATATTGGTCCAAAGTTCATGTAAAAAAAGTTCCGTGCACGTGACGCGAAAGTTCCGGAATAAAAGCGGGTTTAAGTGTTTTACAAACTGCTCAAAATGGCGGAAAATCTAAGGGTGGAGCTTACTTAACAAAGACACAGATGTCTTCCGCTTGAGTCAAGGCACGCGTGTAAGCAAGTTGCATGTCTTCAAACGAAACGAGGCATGACTTATGCCCCTTTAAAGTTTGAGTTTTCAAACGCTTCGTATAGCGCCCCCCTTTGGCCAATTGGAGTAAGATTGCTTTCAGTGATATTTGGACTAACCCTCGACATATTTGCCAAATGCCATGAACGTGTCACTTTGCATGTATGATTTAGAGGCAGAAGAATAATTTGCATAAAACTGCAACATTGAGTGAATTATTAAAAAATAATGTTTCGCTTTAAAGAAAATCCGGCTAACTTTTCAGACCGTATTGGTCCAAAGTTCATGTAAAAAAAGTTTCGCGCACGTTACGCGAAAATCCCAGGAGGAGATAGATTTTGACTGTTTTTCATATAATTCAAAATTGTGGGAGAGGTAAAGGTCAGAGGTCAAAAGTCAGAGCGTAAAAGTTGTTCGGCATGAGGAGACGCATAATTGTATACAGGTTTCATTGCTGTACCTGAAACAGGGCATGAGCTACACCAGTTCAAAGTTGGCATTTTTCAAAGGCTTCCTACAGCGCCACCCTTTGGCAGATTGTTGCGAGCTTCGCGTTTTAGCCGTTTGGCATAGTCCTCTGCCATACTGCCGAGTTTCGTAAAAAGCGACTGCACGGTCTAGCCGCTAGAGAAAAAGTGGCGGAATAATAATAATAAATATAGCTGCAAGCAGCGATAAAGTGGCCAAGGCATAAAAAGCAGGAAAGCAAAAAGGCATCAAGGGAAAGAAAAATATTGTTCCTTCGAAACAATTGTGGGCTCGCTTCAAGCTGGAAAACAATGGCTACAAAAGCACAAAATGTCAAGTTTGCAGGCAATAAAATGTAAATTGAATTACAATGCAGACAAGCAGAGTTATTACATGAACTTAACAGTATGGACAATTAAATCAACATAAAAATATAGCTGCAAGCAGTGGAAAAAACAGTGTTCTTGAACCTTTCATGACAATCAGATGCTGCATGTGTTATTTTAAGGCATTGTGTTCCAAAAATGTGTTATGCAAAAGTTGACCTGCTGGTGGCCAATGTGAGAAGGGTGGCATCTGTTCCTTGACCTAGTGGGAACTGGGAATGTGCATGCAAAATGGAGGATGCTAAGACACAGGCTATACCATTCTTTTTTAAATGGAAACCAGTGAGATACATGGCTGAAAAATGCAAGAGATCTGTAGAGACGGGTTTGTTATTGAACAACACTGTTTTAACCTTTGAGGGATATGAATAATTGTCCATCACATGGCATGTGTTATGTAACCAAAGCATGACGATACAAGTGCATAAAGTGACAAATGGAACATTTATTTTGCATATCTTCAACTACAGTAATATTTGCACAATATTAATCGGAGATTGTATTTCTTCCCTTCAAAAAGCAACCATATGATTTCCTTTAAAAGGTTATACACATCAACATATACAGTCATGTCTCACAATGTACATCAACACTCAAATTAACATAATGGCGATTGTTACGTCCCCGTCTAGGGGAAAAAGGGGATGTAACATGAATTGGGAGTGAAGCCCGTTTTTATTCATAACTTAAGATATTTACATTATTTGAAATTGGAAAATACTACAAAATCATAAAGACACACGGAGCAAATCAGGGAAACAATCAAAACATACTAATACTAACCTTGAGTTTTAAACCACTAACCTAAACACAAAATAAAAGTTACAACAGAACCCTAATGCTTACCTGCTCTACTATAAACTACCAAAATAGGAGAAAATACAAAACGCAGGCTTCCGTGGCCGTGAACATGTTAACTTAAGTTCTCATTAATGTCCTTAGACTGTGTGCAAAACTTTATGGGAGGACAACACTTAAATTATTCAGCCAATTGAGTTGGATCACAAACTGAAGCTCAGTGCAGAGGGAGGTTATTCAGGTTCAAGTTTTTCTTTTTTTTTTTTTTTTTTTTTTTTTATATATTTGTTTATTGGGTTTTTCTTTTTTTTTTTGCACAACAATACATCATGGCACATTTCCTGAAATGTGCCATATGGAGGGAAGGGGAAACAAAACAAACAGAAAAGGAAACAAGGTAACAAAAACAAAAACAAAAAACACTTACATACACACACCCATACACACAGTGCCATTTTGGTCACACCATAGCTCCACCATTTGACGTCAAGTGTAGAATCTCAATAATTCTGTAGCCAGAAAGGGGGGGGGGGGGGGTCGTCTTATTCAGGAATGACTGGGAAGGTTATTCTGTTAATATACTCCAGGAAAGGGTCCCAAGTGTCGTGGAATGTTCTGACAGAGCCTCTAATTGTGTAACGGATTTTTTCTAGCTGTAAGTTATTGATTATGTCTCTTATCCACTGTGTGTGGGAGGGCGGAGTTGATGATTTCCATCTCATAAGTATTAGACGTCTTGCCAGTAATGTTACAAAGGCTATGAGATCCGCATGAATTCTAGATAGGGGGAGTTTGGAAATTCCGAACAAAGCGGTAATTGCGTTCGGCTCAATAAGTATCCCGGTTAATTCTGAGAGAGTGACAAAGATCTCGGTCCAAAATGTGCGCAGAGATGTGCATGACCAGAACATGTGTGCATGTGTAACAGGCGTTTGATGGCATTTTTCACAGTTTGGATCAACATCACCATATATTCTAGAGAGTCTGGCTTTAGTCCAGTGGGTTCGATGGACAACTTTACACTGGAGTAGGCCATGTCTGGCACATACTGATGAGGTATGGACACGCCCGAGGATGCTTTGCCAAAGGTCATCAGGTATCTCTATCTCCAAATCTTCCTCCCAGTGTCCCTTGACGCTATTCACCGATGTAGAGGATAGAGATTGAATCGAGTTGTAAAAATAAGAGATTATACCTTTTCTCACGGGTGCCTGGGCTAGGAATCTATCTAAGGGGTTATTTTCAGGAATATTGGGGAAATTAGCGTACTTGTCATGCGCAAAGCTCCGGATTTGAAGATATCGGAAAAAGTGGTGTCTCGGGAGGTCAAACAAGTTTGATAGATCTTGAAATGAGCCGAAAACGTTATCAATATATAAGTCTTTAAATTGTTTGATTCCATGATTGGCCCATACAGCGAATGTGGTATCTGATATTGAAGGGGGAAAGGCATGATTTTTAATTAGTGGAGCTAAGGTTGAGAGAGTCTGTAGGCCAAAATACTGTTTAAACTGCTTCCAGATTTGTAGAGAAGTCTTAACTATTATGTTTTTTGTGTACAGGGAGAAGGAACAGTTGAGAGGGGAATGGACCAGAGCCGCCAAGGACACCGGTCTTGAGGAAAAGGCCTCCATCTCCAGCCACATTGGGGACGAACATAGTGCTCCTGAATTTAGCCAGAATTGTAGCATGCTAAGATTAGCAGCCCAGTAATAAAATCTAAAATTTGGCAAGGCCATTCCTCCGAGAGGTTTTGATTGTTGTAGAAATTGCTTGCCTAATCTGGGTTTTTCTTTATTCCAAATAAAATCTAATATCAGACTATCAATCTTCTTGAAAAACGCTTGAGGGAGAAAAATAGGAATACACTGAAATAGGTAGGAAAACTTAGGGAGAGAGTTCATTTTAACAGAGTTAATCCTTGCGGCCAAGTTTAGTGGGAGTAATGACCAGCGCTCAAAGTCCTGTCGCATACGTGACAGGCAGGGTTCAAAATTGGCCTTAAACAGGTTATTAAAGTCATTAGTAACTTGGATTCCTAAGTATTTAAAACTGTAAAGAGATATTTTAAATGGGAAGTTATGTAGAGGGTACATTTGAGCCGTTGTACCCAAGGGGAATAGTTCGCTTTTGCCTAGATTAAGTTTGTATCCTGATATAAAGCTTAAGGAGTCCAAAGTTTCAAGTGCAGCTGGGACAGATGTGGGCAAATTAGATAAGTATAAGAGGAGGTCATCTGCATAGAGTGAGACCCTTTGCTCTGTGCCATACCTGATTATACCTGTAATACGAGGGTTTGAGCGAAGTGCAATGGCAAGTGGTTCAATACCAATAGCAAACAGCAGGGGGCTCAAAGGGCAGCCTTGTCTAGTGGACCTATGAATAGGGAAATATTCTGACTGAGTGTTGTTTGTCCTGACTGAGGCTTGGGGAGAGGAGTAAAGTAGTTTCACCCAATTAATAAAGTTATTTCCAAACCCAAATTTGCCTAAAGTGTGGAATAGGTATCCCCACTCCACGCGATCAAACGCTTTTTCGGCATCCAGTGACACCACTGCTTCTGGGGCCGTGGATGTAGGAGAGTTATAAATAATATTGAATAACCGTCTTAAATTGGAAAAAGAATGTCTATTTTTTATAAATCCAGTTTGGTCGGGAGAGATGATGGAAGGAAGCACTCGTTCAAGACGTAAAGCTAGAAGTTTGGATAGCAGCTTGAAGTCCATGTTCAACAAGCTAATCGGGCGATATGAAGCGCAGAGCAAGGGGTCCTTATCTTTTTTAAGAATAAGAGATATTGAGGCTTGGGTAAGGGTCTGAGGCAGTCTATGCGAGTTAAATGAGTCATTATACATGTCCACTAAAAGGGGGGTTAGTTTACGTGTAAATATTTTAAAAAACTCAGCCGGATATCCGTCCGGTCCTGGACACTTACCAGATTGCATTGATTTAATTGCTGTACTGAGTTCTTCAATGGTAATGTCTTTTTCCAATTCTGTGACAAGGTCAGAGTGAACCGTAGGAATATTGAGAGGGTTGAAAAAATTATCCAGGTGTGAGGAGTCAGCCGTGTTTTCAGAAGTATAAAGTAATTTATAAAATGCTTTGAACTCGTCGTTAATCTCACTGTGGTCAATCTTTGGGCCAGAGGTGGATTGGATTTGTGAGATTTGATGCGATGCTGATTTCTGTCGCAGTTGGTTCGCTAATAATCTGCCGGCCTTATCTCCGTGCTCGTAATAAGAGCTTTTAGACTTTAGAAGCATCTCTGTTGCGTTGTCCGTGACCAGAACATCGAATTGAGCCTGTGCCGTAAGTCGCTCTTTGTATAGACCCGGGGAGGGAGAAGTGGCGTAAAGTGTATCCAGCTGAGCGATACATTTTGTTAGTTCAGAGATTTTTCCCCTCTTAACTTTATTCTCATGACCACTATATGATATTATTTGACCTCTGATGTAAACCTTCAGTGTCTCCCATAACAATGATGGGGACACATCAGGCGTCTTATTTACAGAGAGAAAGAAATCTATTTGTTTTTCAATGAATTGAACAAACCCGTCATTTGAGAGTAGACGACTATTAAAGCGCCACGGGGCGCGGCTACCCTCAGAGCCCTTAAACTGCATGTTCATTGTGACTGGAGCATGATCAGAGATAACAATTGCATTGTGAGTAATTGATTTTACAGAGGGAAGAATTCTGTTATCTACTAAAAAGTAGTCAATACGACTGAAAGTGTGATGTACATTTGAAAAAAAGGTGTATTCTTTTTTTAAGGGGTTAGAGAAACGCCATGGGTCAGAAATAGAGAATTGTTCCATAAAGGATTGAATCACCTTAGCAGATTTCAGGGGTGTTCGAGTTTGGTTTGAAGAACGGTCCAACTTGGGGGAGATCCAACAATTTAGGTCTCCACCCAATATAAGGAACCTCGAAGCCATATCTGGAAAGCTAGCGAACAAGGATCTAAAAAAGCTATCGTCATCCCAGTTTGGGCCGTATACGTTAACCAGTAATACAGGGGTATTATACATTTCACCACTAACAATTAGATATCGACCATTTGAATCTGCTACAACCTTGGAGCAGACAAAAGGGACAGATGTGTGTAATATAATAGCCACTCCTCTAGCCTTACTCTGAAATGAAGAGTGGTAGACATGACCCATCCAAGCTCCCTTTAGCTTCGGCTGATCCAATACTCTAAGATGGGTTTCTTGTAGAAAAATCACCTGGGCACCTAAATGTTGGAGATGGTGGAGTACCTTACTTCGTTTAACAGGGTTATTGATACCTCTACAGTTCCAAGTACAAAATGTGACCCCGCCCCTGTGTTGCTGCGTTACTGAAGCTGCCATAAAAGCGGCCTGAAAAACAAGTGGAGTTGGCTAAGATAAACAGCTACCCTATGACATGGTGAATATTGGTGGACCAAAATGACACAGCATACATTCATCCATACATACAAAAAACAAAACATAACAAACATTGCGGCCAAACAAGGTAAAACAGAAAACAAAACAAGAAAGAAAAACAAATGCCCAGTGGTTAGGCCACTATACCTCCCCCCCAATGGCAGAAGTGTCTTCCCAAACCAGACACGCCAATTAACCCTTACTAGTCCCCCCTATAGCTCCCGATGTTTATAAATTCCATAGTAACATATACAACTTATTTCAAAATGCCAAAGAAAGCAAAAAGCCACAGTCCTGACTGTTGTCTACCAGGATTCATAGTAAATGAAAAATAATAATTATAATAATAATGTTAATCATAATAATAAATGAACCAATCAAACATAAAGAACAGAAAGAAAAAGAAGAAGAGGGGAGGAGGGGAGAAAAAGATACATACACTCATACTTGAATGCATGCTTGCATGCACACCTGCATATGCGCACACATACATTATTGTGAAAGGAGAAAGTATTGGCAATAAGTCCATTGTCCACATTACAGTGTTCCTCTATTGTACAGAGGGTTTACAATGCAATGGTCACAATGGACTTTTTTTTTTTTTAATTGATTTCCAATATTCATATATATTTAACATGTGTTGTTTGTGTGGTAGTAGTAGTGTTAATTAGTAATAGTAATAGAATAGTAATTTAGCCTTGTTCAGTGAACACGGACTGCAATTTATTCTCCCCTCCTAAGAACAGTGATTAGTACTGATTACTGCCTAGTCGCTGTCCGCGGTGCTGAAACCACCCCAGACGTGAGGCAATTGCTTCAGCACCACGGACAGCGGCCGTGGCTCGTTTGAAATCGGCCGGTGATGCGACCTGTCCAAGTTAATAAATAGCCTGGGATTTCGTCCCCAGTATAATGTTATTATTTAGCGAAAAATATGGGGTAAGCCTAGCAGCAATTATTAAACAAAAGCTAGAGAGCAGTAGATGTGAATTGGTCACAATGGATCTGTTTTTTTTGTTTGTTTGTTTTTGTTCCTTCCTCCCCCTTCCCTATTGACTTTTAGAGAGTTATAATGGATCCTTAAACACCAAGACTCGCAGCGCATACACGCCTACTGGGTAGCGCATCACCGGTCTCTCTCACTGCATTAGTTTCATAATAGATATCAATTAATTAACAGTGCAGCAATAATTACAGTAAGAGATTAAAATAAATGATTGAGCGCCAATAGGGGCAGCGCCGCCGTGAGTTTGGATGTTGGCCCACTAATTAGTAGGAAGATAAAAGAAAACTAACTAACTAACTAACTAACTGACTAACTAATGCATGCATACAGCTGTCAAGACTACAATCAAGTTATAGATCGGCTGATGGTGTGTGCGTCCTGCTCTGTAGTGGTCGTGACTTTTTTTCTTTCGTTTTAGGACTTTCATTGTTTATAAAGTTAAAATAAATAATTACACAAACACCAGATATACAGGTATACAGGTATACCGCTAAGGTTGACATTTGTAGCATTAGTTTCGTACATTAATTCATTCAGCTAGATAATATAGATAACAGTAATATAGTAACAGAAGAAAGAAAGTTAAAAAAAAGAAAAAAATCAATGATTGAAAATAAATGGGGCAGGGCGCTACCAAAAGCCTTAATTCATTGAAATAGGCAACGTAAATCGTAATAATAATAATAATAATAATAATAATAATCGTAGGCCTAATAAATACATAAAAAAAGAATAAGGATAAACACTTATATGAACGAGCAGCGCGTCCCGCAAGAGCTGGCTTTTGCTGCATTAATTAGGATGTTAATTTCGTTCAATAACGTGACGTGAGCAACAAGCCACAGAGAAATTGACAAAACAAACAGATACATGTATAAGCCTGGCAGGGCGTAAGTCAGGATGTACTAATTAATAAAAAATAAAGAATAGAAAAACAAAAGAATCAACTGAGACAAGAAAAAAAAAAAACCAAGCAAAGAACCACTCTACATGGGGGTAAGTTGCGCTGCGACTTCTTTTGTGTGACGATAATGACTGTACATACTAGGCCACATGCATGCATATGTAGACCTCCCACATAAGTCACATATAAGCTACACATAGATCCGCATACATGCTACATGCATACATAGACTGCACATACATACATTAGACTACATACATACGCAGGCCACACATACATCCGCATACATACAGGCTACATACAGGCTGCATACATTCATACCATCACACACACCCATCCACACATTGTGTGTGTATGTATGTGTGCATACCCGCGTGCATGCACGCACGATGCACACACACATACACACACACATGCACACGCAGTGAATAGTCTTTTTTTTTTTTTTTTTTTTTTGTAGAGGGAGAGTTCGTTACATAGTCAATTCAATTCAAGTGTCCCGCACGACCCAACGGAGCATATAAGGGCCATTCATTACATAATCAATTCTAAGTCTAATTAATGACCCATATGACCCAAGAGAACCGTTGTTTGTATAACATCAGCTCCCAATTTGAAATGATTAGTTCATTAGTCAGTTAGTGAAACATTCGACTTAGCTTATCATAGGCAGATCCTCATTGTCGTGAAGTAAGCAGAGTGTCCTTATCGCCGTCTTGTAACTGCTCGCTGCAGTTCGTTGTCTCTGAGAAAGGCATCGATCTCCTCCTTGGAGCGGAATGATTTCTTCTGCCCTTCATGGTCAAGAACCAAAGTGGAAGGGTGGACCACTCCATAGCCGATGTTGTTGTCCTTCAAGACGAGTTTGGCTGCGGAGAACATCTCATTTCTTTTCTTCTGGAGCACTGGTGGAATGTCGGGGAAGATCATTATTGTTGAATTCTCAAAAATGAGTGTGCCCTTTTCTCTGGAGAGCTGTAGGACTTTCTGCTTTTCTGGGAGCCGGAGGAATCGGACCCAGACGGCTCGTGGTGGCTGGCCTTTAGGAGGGGGCTTGGCTGGAGAGCGGTGCGCCGCCTGAAGTTCAATGCGTTTTGGGAGAGTAGACTCAGCTCCGAGCAGGTTCGAGAAGAATGTCTCAAAGAAGGCCAGCGAGTCAGGGCCCTCTCGGCCCTCAACTAGCCCCCGTACCTTGAGGTTGAACCTTCTGCTTCTGCTCTCCATTTCTAGGTTCTTCTCTTGTAGTAAAGTGACTTCTTTTTCCAGTTTTTGTAGGCGACATTCATGTAGTGCGACGCGGTCCTCCCCGTCGCTGATCCTCTGCTCCGCGGCCTCCACTCTCGTTGTTAAACCTTCCAGTTTTTTGTCCATGGTTGTCACGGTCGCCTGGATTTCATCCACCTTTTTAGCAATGCCAGTTGAGACCTCAGTCCCGTTCTGTATGGCTTTCATTAAGTCATTTAGGCTTAGTTCTCCTTCTCCAACTTCTCCGGTGCCTGGCATAATGTTTGGGGTGCGGCGTTTCCTTTGTCTCAGTTGTGTCTCGGCTGGAGTATCTGCGGGTCCTTTACTTCTCAGCCCTCTACTCATTTATCTTTAGTCTTAATTTCAGGTAGTTTTAGTTCAATTTAAATGTCATCAGTCGTTTTCGAAACAATTTTAAAGCATTGAATAAGTTGATATATTGAGCTTATTGTCGGGAGCTCGGGTTGCGTGCTGCCACTCTCTAGCACTGCATGCTGGGGAAAAAAAAAAGGTTCAAGTTTTTCTTCAGGAAGTTGATAAGCCCGTTGGAGGAGGAATCATGGGACGTGACCTCAGTCATCTTTGAGCTCAGGTTTGATCTGCTTGGTCAGCTGCTTGCCTAGCTCGACCCTATGGGAAGGGAAGACAACAACTTAGTCAACCAACCCAAAAAACACATTTCAAATGTTGAACAAAAATATTTTTTTAATATAATGCATCAGAGTAGAAGACAGTGTGTGTTAATATCACAGTACCTTGATGAATGAGCTGATAGAAGGCATGCTGTCCATTGGTCCCTGGCTCTCCCCAGACGATCGGTCCAGTGTGGTATGGGACATGGGTTCCACTTTTGCTGATATACTTCCTGTTAGATTCCATGTCACCCTGTGGACCACAAGCAACGATCACAATCAGACGCAATGCAGCTTCTCCATCTCTGCCATCCTGATAGCAACCAGGCTTTCCTGATTTCAACCAGGTCAATGCTGCAGGGGGCCTAACACTTACAGTAAAACTTTGTGTCTTGACTCTGAACTTTAGATACAGATGCTACTTGTGCACTCACACAAAACACACTGTGTACAGTATATTGCATGTATAAAGTATGTACACACACACACACACACACACACACACACACACACAAATTAATAATTGGTTAGATTAACTGAGATGTCAACTATAAGCCATACTGCCTGTCTGAAAGACTCTGAAGAAGTCTGTTTAGTGGAGTTACCTTAATAAACAAACACAATGTTTTTTTTTCCACAAAGAATATCTAAAAAAAATACTTTTTATAAAAAAGTTGAATTGTTGATCAGGCAGTTGAAAATGAGTTGACCTATATGGAACCCTATATGGAAACTATCCTGGTGAGCGGAGTGATGCACCAAGAAGGTCAGTCGGATCAGCAGACAAAAAGAAAGCCTCAAATCCCTATATATGGAATAACATGATCATCAATATGATGTCATAGTACTGTTGTCATAGACTGGCCTGTACTTACCACTCAGTACATATAACCTGTTGTACCAACAGATGTTAGACCCCAGCTCCTGTCTTCCATCTTTCAGTCCCTCTCAATCCTTTTGTTCAGCGTTTCAGTCTCTGTGTGACTGACCTGCTGGAAGTCAGCAGCAAAGCGATGCATATACTGGTCATAGGGCAGCATGGTGTGGGTCTCGGCCTGGAAGAAGTTGATGTACCAGACTCCCAGCACAGCCAGAAGCACTGGAAGATTCTTTTCCAGAGGCGTGTTAGGGAAATGATTGTCCTGAGGTGGAATTAGGGAAAGAAAAAACATACAACTTATTTTTACAGTGGTGACACAATGGGCAGAAGGTACAGAGTGAGGAGATGACACAGAGCATATCCATGTTCCCAAGGCCCACCCTAACCCTATACACTAACCCGAATAGGACCTGTTAGGAATGACTTCCCAACAGCAGAAACACTAACCTCCAGCTCTTTGAGGGCCTTGTCTAAGGTCATCAGCGCTTCTGTCTGGGCCAGAAAGTTGGCCACCAGGATCTGAACAATCAAAGAAAGAGTCAGGACAGACTATTAATTTGAACCATTTAGAAAGAGATGCTTACAGTTTGTTCAGTTGCCCACGGGCACTGGATTATAATAGATGAATATAGCAGACAGACGTACAGTACGTATGTTCTCGCATTCAAAATGGTCAGATATCTTCTGCAAATAATGATTAAAAACTATGAGAATCGTTATTGGGTCACTGGGGGGGTACCTTAATTGTGCAGGTCAGCTGATCTCCCTTTCGCTTCCAGAAGGGAAGTATAATGCCCTGCCTCCAGTCATCAGGCAGCGACTCTGTGCCTGCTCCACCAGTAACAAATACATTAAACAGTTCTGGATTCTCTACACGGATTTCTGTAAGTACCAGTTGCGATTTTGTAAAATATATTCTAGTTTTTCAAAAAGGTCAGACTAAGTATTGTGTAATAAGAAGTTAAAATATAACATTTAAAAGTATATACATTCAATTTTATTTTTGTAAATACATTACAGTTTCAGTAGTTTTTTGTATTAAATAAGTCATTTAGTTTAGTTAACCACAATATTTTGAGACAAGAGTATGCTGCATTCGTAATGTATAGCTTTGAGCAAATGTGTCTTACCTGTGCCTGCTCCACTAGTAACAAATACATTAAACGGTTCTGGATTCTCTCCACGGATTTTCTGTAAGCACCAGTTGCGTATTTTGTAAAAGATATTCTAGTTTTTCAAAAAGGTCAGACTAAGTATTGTGTAATAAGAAGTTAAAATATAACATTTAAAAGTATATACATTCAGTTTTATTTTTGTAAATACATTACAGTTTCAGTTGTTTTTTGTATTAAATAAGTCATTTAGTTTAGTTAACCACAATATTTTGAGACAAGAGTCTGCTGCATTCGTAATGTATAGCTTTGAGCAAATGTGTCTTCCCTGTGCCTGCTCCACCAGTAACAAATACATTAAACGGTTCTGGATTCTCTCCACGGATTTTCTGTAAGCACCAGTTGCGTATTTTGTAAAAGATATTCTAGTTTTTCAAAAAGGTCAGACTAAGTATTGTGTAATAAGAAGTTAAAATATAACATTTAAAAGTATATACATTCAGTTTTATTTTTGTAAATACATTACAGTTTCAGTTGTTTTTTGTATTAAATAAGTCATTTAGTTTAGTTAACCACAATATTTTGAGACAAGATTCTGCTGCATTCGTAATGTATAGCTTTGAGGAAATGTGTCTTCCTTGTGCCTGCTCCACCAGTAACAAATACATTAAACGGTTCTGGATTCTCTCCACAGATTTTCTGTAAGCACCAGTTGCGTATTTTGTAAAAGATATTTGACTGTTCCTCATTTAAAGATCTCATTAGATTTAGTGCTTCTTCTCTACACAGTTGAGCATTATGAGTTTCAATGGTGCAAACTTTTTGTGCATTTGTAATCAAATCAGGTATATTTTCATCATTGTTATCATCATCATCAACTTCATCTTTCCTTGAACTGAGACATTCTAGCCTTTCCTTTTCAGATTCAGGACATATTTGAGCCCAAGCATCTTCCAAATCACCAACTTGGTTCAAAAGTTCTTCTGCTTCATCAAGTTTGTCTGTTTCTTTCTCAAAAAAGGACCTGTTTGTCTCAACAATGGATTTCACTGTCTGTACAGCATTGTCAGCATTTCTCACTGAACCAAGATTGTAAAAGTCTTCAAATGACTCAAAAGATGGAGGTTTTAACTGAGAATCTTGACGATATGGCAAGAAAAGCTGCAAAATAGATTTATAGTATTTTTCTGGATCTTTTGTTGGTGTGAATCTCGGATACCTCACCACTGCGACATCTGTTCGTGTGCGTCTTTTCACATATCCCAAATTGTTGTCTAGTTGAATTGTTTCACCTTTAGATGTGGAAGCCTCTGATTTGGACAGCACTCTGTATTCTGAAACAAATGTAGCAAGGCATAAATATTCAAAGTCTTGAGTTTGTGGTCGGCTTTTATATCGGTCTGTCTGACTAATCATCCATATGCTTGAGTCATCATCTGTCTCCTGAGAAACTTTGTTCTGCAATTCCTTCAAAGGTTTTGTCATTCTAACCGTATCTCCAACAGGAATAAATTGAACTTTGCGAGAACATTCCTTCAAATGCATATTTGTTACTCTGTAAACAGCCTCTTGGGCACTAACTTCTCTATTGTGAAGATAAACAGCCCCTAGTTTTTGAAGCGCTTCTTTAGCATCAAGATTTCCATCTAGACTTTCTTTCTGTGCTCGATCAAGCAACATTCCCATGTTACGTTCAGCTTTTGATATGTAGGTGATTATGTACACAACAACAGAGTATGCATCTGTAATAAATTGAATATCCATATTAGCATTCCAACTCGCTAACAAATCCCCGTTGTATTGATTTATCCAGGTATCGTTTGGTGAACGTTTCAAAACCACACTCGTTTTGTTAGCGACTCTGTTGTATGCCAATTCAAATATTTCCTGATCAATACCTATGTCATCAAATAAGTCTTTTGTTGAATCATAACTCATGTCAGGATTTGATAATGCCGTTTTCACTTTTTCAAGGATTTCTATGGCCTGATCTCTTTTTAAGCAAAACGTATCATCTTCATGATTGGCTGAATTATGCAACTCATCGGCACCGTCAACATCCATGTTTTCTTCTTGTGATGCACCTTTTGTATCATCTGTCTTTTCAGTCTCCTTTTTCTTTGGTCGGCTAATGAATGTTTGACAAGAAATAGGTCTAGGAAAATTAAATCGACATGTGGTTTTGTTTTTTCTGCACGTCTTTGAATGTCTAGTGCTATGCTTTTGAACACTATTCACAATCTCATACAGTTTTACATCATCTTTGTCTGGCATCTGACAAGTTACATATGTGTCGACAAATTCAATAACGTCTTCATCTGAATCTTTATCTATTTGCGGAGCATCTTTAATCCAGAGCAAACCATGGACATGTGGGCTCCCTCTTTGCTGAAATTCGACACGGTAAAAATAGTCATTTACAAGTCCAACAGGTGCTGCTTTAGATATTAGAAGATCTCTTTTATACTCATGCCATCGATGGTCAAACATCCTTGCTGCCGTAACTGGGTTCTGTTTTAGTATGCGACATTTCTCAAACCAATCAAGTCTTTCCACATCAACCTTTTTTCTTTCTTGAAGTACAAGTGTTGCCATCATTTCTGGCCATCTCATATCTGCAGAACTAAATGAGAAAAACCAGGTAGGAAGACCAAGCTGTCTTAACATTGCAAAAAGATCTTTTTGTACGGACTGCCAAAATGCCGGACTTCCACGAATATTCCGGAGATATTTGTACCCTTCATCGTAATGTAAGATTTTCCTCAATGATTCAGCATCTGTTAACATATCAGCTGTTATACGCTTGGGAACCTTTTTGTCAACTCCCTTTCTCATAGCAATAGATACACTATTCACAACTTGTTGAAGTTCAGATATATATTGAGCATAAAATATATAATCTATATTGTTTGCAAACCTTCCATCAGCGTTTAAAAGTCTGCTATTTAGGTACTTTGCAAGTGTTATTTTTGTCGGTCTGTCATCATGAAAAGTAGGACCACCTTTTGGAAACAAAACTGGAAAACATTTAGCTTCATTTGTTTTATCCTTCAGTAGACCAACAGGATTGTTTCCTTCTGCAGGAGCCACTGATATTATACTGTCAAAATGCTGATCTAAAACATCTTGTGCCAAGTCAACAGGCTGAAGACAAGTATCAAAACATGCTACATTCTGTTGTTCCGTATAGGTTAATTCTTCATCGTTTTCTGTTTCATCTCCATTTCCTGCGTCATCTGCATTCTCATTTCCTGCATCATTTGCATTTTCAATTGTTTGTTCTTCCTCAACAACTTCATCAATATCATTAGTTTGACTTAAAGGATTTATCCAGTCTCTATTCATATCTGTGTCAGCATAGAAGCGATTACGTTTATTCAGGTAATGCAAGGCATTTTCTACATGATCTGTATGGACATATGCATAATCATAGTGTCCTTTATATGTAATTTTACGTTTCAATTTCATTCTTATCATCATGTCATCACTAGCATTTCTCGGTAGAACATTTGTCACATGGCTTAAGTTGGAAGGCACGCAAACTACTGGTCCATGGCATCCATTTTGACCTCCTTTTGGCAATGCAACAACTTTCATGAACGGAATGTGTTTAGCTATCAAATGTTCTTCCAAAACATTGAGACATTTTAGTTCTGGTGGTATTGGTTCAAGATGTAGATTGTTTAACACACTTTGTTCAGGCATTTTGCCAGATAATAGTTTTCGATCGCATGTCTTACAAATCCATAGTTTAGCAGCTATTCCTTGTGACATTGCGCAATTAAGTGAACAGTTACTGTCACATGTATGCAAATATGTCTCTGTAATGCATTTGTCTGCTAATAATCCAATATTTTTGTTTTTCTTCACATAGGAAGATTTCTTACATTGACTGACCTGCTTTCTGAAAAGTTTTCGATGGCAGACACAGCAAACAAATTCAGGGCCTGTACGGACATTTTTTTGGAAAGTTTCAATGGCAACATTAATGTCAACCTGCTTCGTCTTATTTTCTTTATATTTCTTGCGCAAATTCATATTTTTATCTGCTCGGTACTCTGTGTCAGTAGACAATTTTAACTTTTTGTATTCGCAAACTTTGGCTCGGAACTCTGCGTCAGTAGCAAATTTGACCTTGCTGTATTCACAAACATCTGCTCGGAACTCTGCATCAGTAGCATATTTGAACTTGCTGTATTCACAAACATCTGCTCGGAAATCTGCATCAGTAGCATATTTTACCTTGCTGTATTCACAAACATCTGCTCGGAACTCTGCATCAGTAGCATATTTGAACTTGCTGTATTCACAAACATCTGCTCGGAACTCTGCGTCAGTAGCAAATTTGACCTTGCTGTATTCACAAACATCTGCTCGGAACTCTGCGTCTGTAGCATATTTGAAATTACTGGATTCAATTTTGTTTGTAGAATAGACTTCATCATTGTGGTATCGGAAATGATCATCGCCAATCTTTTTATGTCTAAACACTTGATCTGTTATATATCTGTCTCTTTCTTTCTCAGTTTTTGACTTCTTGACTCTATCCGTCTTGAAACTTGTATCATGTGACCTTTTTCTTAGTTCCATAGTGCTTTTTTCTCCTGCTCCATTGTTACACATGCCTGCACAACAAAATGGATCATCCTTTTTCTTAACACATGTTACAACGTCATAATGATTTCCATTAGTGTTGTTTAAATATACTGCTTGACATCTCTGTACATCTGTAGATGCACGACAACTGGAGAAAATATTCCATATGCCATTATTAAGTGTCATAATAGTTGTTTGCAACAAGTCAGCAGCTGCAAAGATTTCAAGCTCAGTAGCCCATGTTCCTGAATAATAAATTCTGGATTTAGTCAAGTATTGCTGCATAGATTCATAATCTGCTCTCAAATACTGTTGAAATGCTGATGTGTTCTGATTAAGGTGTTTAAATATAGCACGACGGATTTTTAAATGGTTATTTTCATTACCACAGATTGCAAAAGCCAATGCTCTGAAGAAGCAGTTGCCATCACCTTTGATTTGTTTATTCTCGCAAGGATCACCCATTGGTGTGAAGTCTTTGTTTTGTTCAACAGTTTTGACACTTTCATTACGGACATTTAATTGAGAACACAATATGTCTTGATCCACAGATCTAAGCGGCTTGAAAGACAATTTAGGTGTTACGACATCGGTAATGATGACATCTTGTATTTCACAAGTATCAGAGGTTTTGCCAGAGGTTTTGTCAATGTTTTTGTCAAAGTTTTCAGTTGCATTTGTGGTTTTGTCAGAGTTTTCAGTGGTATTTGCCAGGAATTCCCTCTCTCCAAAGGAGAATCCAAGAGGGAATTCCCACTCCTCTCCACGAGGAAATTCCAGCTCCTCTCCACGAGGAAAGTTTTCAGTTGTATTTGTGGTTTTGTCAGAGTTTTCAGTGGTATTTGCCAGGAATTCCCTCTCTCCAAAGGAGAATCCAAGAGGGAATTCCCACTCCTTTCCACAAGGAAATTCCAGCTCCTCTCCATGAGGAAATTCCAGCTCCTCTGCAGAAGCATTGATTCCAGTCACATCAAATTGCTCATCAAAAGCATTCAAAGATTGTGCAAGATTACAGAGGTATCTGTACAATTCTTCAATTCCAGCATGAAATACCAAAACACTTTTTCCTTTTCCATCAACAAGCCCTTTACAATTACGAGCATGGGAATCAATTACAGCATACCAGCCATTCTGTCTGACAACTGCACAGGTACTTTCGTTCAAAGTGAACAAACATGCATCAAAGTCTACAAAAACTCTTTGTATTGCTTCATCCAATGGTAACACAATGTCCTGCAATCCTTCGTCATATTTTGAAATGCAAACTTTACCACAAAAGGTCTTACCATACGTTATTGATATGGACTTATCACATAGTACATGTCTGCTGGGCAATTCATTAACTTCAACTAATCCACTTGTATGTGCAATTTTACATGTTCGATTCAAAGAAGCATATAATGCATTACCATGGTGTAGGATCTCATCAAGGTCCTTTGGTCCCCAGGTAAAGACATTTCTAATTCCACTCATGATTATTGCAGTCAGACTTATTGGGACACATTGCTTTCCAGCATATGGGTGAAATTGTACATGACCTTGATGGAATGAACCACAAACGAAGGATACTTGGGGGCAATCCGTAGTAGTGTTTTTTAACAAGGTGGAATCATAAGACTTATGGTTAGTGATACAGCCAGAGAGTTTGTCAGAGTTAATGAGTGTGTCAACATCATGTACTCTGCTAGATGGGTCAATTATCAAAGAAGGGTTTGGGACATGAACTGTCATACGTGTACTTTTCAACACATCACTGTAGAGTGATCGACTTCGACTAGTATATGCACTTGTACTCGTAGATGGCTTATGTTCACAGTATCTTTGCTCCGTTTCATTTATTACAGTTACTTTGACTCCAGTCACATCAAATTGCTCACCAAATGCATGCACAGACTGTGCAAGATTACAGATGTTTCTGTACAATTCTGCAATGCCAGCATGATATACCAAAACACTGTTTCCATTTCCATCAACAAGCCCTTCAGAATTACGTGCATGGGAATCAATTACAGCAAACCAGCCATTCTTTCTGACAACTGCAAAGGTATTTCCTTTCAAGGTGAACAAACATGCATCAAAGTCCACAAAAACTCTTTGTATTGCTTCATCCAGTGGCAAGACCATGTCCTGCAATCCTTCATCATATTCGGAAACACCAACTTCACCACAAAAGGTTTTACCATATGTTATTGATACGGACACATTATGCAGTAGATGTCTCTTTGGCAATTCATTAACTTCAACAAATCCACTTCTATGTGCAATTTTACCTGCTCGACTCAAAGAAGCATACAAATCATTTCCATGCTGTAAGATCTCATCAAGATCCTTTGGTCCCCAGGTAAATATATTTCTGACTTCACTCGTGATTATTGCAGTCAGACTGTTTGTGACACATTGCTTTCCAGCATATATATGAAATTGTTCATGACCTTGATGGAATGAACCATGAACAAAGGATACTTGGGGGTGATCAATGATACTGCTTTCTATCAAAGTTGAATCCAAAGACTCATGTTCAGGAGTATAGCCAGAGTTTTTGCTCTTGTCAGAGGTTATGCCAGAGTTTTCTGTAGTATTTGTAGTTTTGTCAGAGTTTTCAGTAGTTTTTGGGAATTCCCTCTCTCCAAAGGAGAATCCAAGAGGGAATTCCTGCTCCTCTCCGGGAGGGAATTCTAGCTTCTCAGCAGAAGCTCTACTTACCATTTCATCCTCCTCAGAGGTTTGAGGCGGAAGAGGAATAGGGCAGCTGACCTTATTTCTCTTCATGGATTCCTGCTGTTGTCTGCCCTTCTTGCGAGGCATCTGAAAAACATGCATTGACAGTTCAATGAAAGTTTGTACATTTGTATTATACAAGTATACTAAAAGAACAGTTTGAATAGGCAAGTTAGTGATACTGAATACATGAGTTTGTAACAATATTATAAACAACTTTAATAGACCTCATTGTTTTTATTAATGTTCTTAAAAAGGACGAAAAAATTACATTTCAAGTTAATTGATTCTATATATAGATATTGTATACAAATTAGGGGTGTGAAAGAATATTCTTTATTCGAATATTCGTTCGAATGTTAACAATAAAATAAATTCGAAAGTAAAAAAATTGAGCTTCGAATTAATTTATATTTAATTAAAACAAATCTACCGCACTTCTCGCGAGGTGGAATGTTCAACCTTTTTAATTGCAATAACCTCCAGTTTGACTCTGAAGATTCTGGTTGTACTGCTCAACCCTCAATGAGTAACAGTACAAGATTGTGGTTTAACTTAACTACAGTAGTAGACTTTACTTGTATTATGCATTGCACTGCAATTTAGAGACGACACGTTGTGAGCTTGTAGATCTGATCATTTTAGGGCTTGTCTGCATGCGGATACTGGTTCCTATCACTGTGCTGTGGACCCATAAGACATCTACATACATCATAACTTGACACCGTGGCACAAAGGACATCACATCTCACAGGCACAGGTCTGTGCAGATTCTTCCGAGGTGATTTTGGAGGACTTGCCTGCATATGGAAACAAAATAACTTTTTCAGGCATGACAATGGAAACCCTGTGTGTTGCTTCGCGCATAATTGTGACATTTTGTATGTGTCTAAATTAAATAACACTTGAAAAACAGAGACACTTTGCTTTGAATTTACCTTGCTGCCCTTTGGACGAGCTGGGCACTCCACAGGGCTGTTCAGGTTGGATGGCTGGAATGCTTCCATAGCATCCAAGACTTTAGGGCTAAACCACACAGGATTTCGAGGGATTGAACTCTCTGGTGAGCCGTCCTTTTGTAGAAACAAAGAACAAAAAAGAAAGAAAGAAAAAAGAAAGAAAGGGATTATGATTATTAAATGAGCGATAAGTATAAATCCACATGATCCGTTTCTCATTTCTCATGCCGTCTGTCTTTTACTCAAACTCTAGACTGGTTATTATCTCATAGACTATTGTATGTAGTTATATCATCAGTCTGCCACTGCCATGCTATAAAAAACCCACAGACACACAGACTTCATGTGTGTCTCTGTTCACTTCATGTCAGCCTGTAAAGTAGCTATGTATTTGTTACTGTCATTAAAAGTGTCATTACCCGCTTCCAGTTTTTTTCGATTGCTAAAACAAATTTTTCAAAACTGTATGTTTTTTTTCTTCAAAACTGCACAAACAAAACTCCAAACATTACAAACAAATTGCTAAACCCTGGCATCCCTTTGCAAAACAACTCTTTGCCATCAAATCTGTTAACATGTTCACAAAATGGAACTTGTGTTTTCATTTGGTAAACACAGCCATATTTTCACATGACACACACATACCATTCATTGAATAAACACAACTAAGCTTTTGGCTGAACACTACCAAGCATGTACAGAACACTGAAGAGCAAAACTGAAAACACAATTGTCGAAATGGAACACCATAAGAATGACCATGGCTCTGGAGAATATAATAAGATATTTCTCCTTTTGTAAAATGACTCAGTGTAGGCCTACCTTTTTCATAGTCAAACATAAAACAGCACACAAATATGCAGCCAAAACAAGTTTTGATTTACAGTAAATTAGGCACCATGCCTCTGGTCAGAGATGCATGGGCACAAAAAACAAAAAAAATATATATATATTTTGAAAGAAATTGGTCAGTACTTGGTCTAATACTGACCAGGATACTGTCACCAAGATACTATCCATATATTTTGAAAGAAATTGGTCAGTACTTGGTCTAATACTGACCAGGATACTGTCACCAAGATACTATCCTGGTGTTTGTACCTGTATTTCACTTTCTTTTTTGGTATTTTGTGCCCATCTCTGCCTCCGGTTCCTGTCTCAATGTTCAGTTGTGCAACAACTGAACACTCAGAGTGTCAAGAAGGAAAGTCAGAGTTTAAAATGCTAAGGAAATCTAAAGTAGTAACAAATTGAGTCAAAAAACTAACTGCACACTGATTTGGTTACATCACGGAGAGGAGACACCAGGATGTTGGCTACAACTGTACGTGTGACACAGCATGCTGTCTATTAACGATACTTTCCTACACCAAGACTTCTCCCCACTCATTTACACAAAATTGTCAGAAAATAGCAGATCTACAAGCTAAATGGACTGTATCTTTGTGGAATAGAGCACCTGTTTGATTTACTAGTCAAAGCTATCTGGGCAGTTGATTGAGAACAATGTTTGCTACTCCTAAATAACACCAAATCAGTAGAGCACAAACTGGCCCTAACAGTAAGTATGAAGACGGTTTTAACCTTTTGCTGTTGCTGCTGCTGCTGTAAGACCCAAGCAGACTGCGCAGGACGTACAGGATGTTGCCTCGTCTGAAATGAGAAATGCAGATTGATGAGTGAAATGTGAATACTAAGGATATGTGATATCAACCTTTGACCATTAACCCATAGATCCATCTGTTACTGTCCAATACAAATATTAACCAATACTGATATATCGTTGTTGTGGGGTGGAATTGTGGGGTGGAATCCTTGTATGTCCACAACTGTTTGTTTTGTATTTATCATTTTTTAAATGATTTAAACTACTAAAAAAATTCAGCTCAAGTAAAAATGCAATTTGATTTTTCCAGAAAGCCCAACTGCCATGCAGACATTTGTTTTTATACTAATATCAGCCAATAATATCAGACATCCCTACTTAATAACATAACAGAGTATCCCTTTTTACAAAGCAGTGACAGCATTCAACACTTACCTTCACAGCAGGTGAGCGTGGTACGCGCACTTCCCGACTCACAATCACTCTCGGAGACACTGTACGTATTGGTGTTGGTGGAATGAGTGCTGGCTTGGAATGCAACTTCTTGGGAGACACCTACACATACAAAGAGAAACATTTTTACAGACTACAAAATAGGAACCATGTCATTGTACCTTGTATTTATGTAGTTGTAAGATGTGTGGACAAACCTGTGCTGTCTGTGCTGTGCGCTGCAATTCGTTTTCAACTGCCATGACAATTGCAAGTGAGAAAATGGACTGGCCAACAGAATCACTAAGATGAACCTAAGAGAGACAAAAACAAATGTTTAGAATCCAATAGACATTGTAATATGTCATTAATTCATATGTTATGTTGTGTTCATATCATGTACAAATAATGCATAATCTTCATGTGGTTTTTCGAAACAAAGATTACACTTACGTTGTCGCGACACCAGAGTTCAGACTGTGTCAGTGGGAACAGAGCTGTGATACCAGTGTATGTCACACCTTAAATATAAATACCGGTAGATCATAGGTGAGATAAGCAACCATCATGTCACATTCACAAACAATATTATTCAAAAATTAACCTACAAAAACAAATATGTTGCTATATACTGTACATGTAGTGTAATACACTAAAACGTGTACCTAGCCTGAAATGGTTAAAAAGGCCCGCAACAACTTGAACCCTTGCATCCCTATTTCTAGGGAATATTTGTCACAAATATGCTGTGTACAAGCGCACAATGACTGACATTGTTACATCAACCTAACCACACATTATCTGTTGTGTATGCATTTCCATTACTCACCACAGAAATTAGCTGCACTTTTAAAAGCGTCGCGAAGAGCGTTCTGCTGTCCAATGTCAACATTCAGGCGCGGCGGAAAGTCAAGGACAAAAATCTATAAAAAAACACAAGTGTTGAGTGTCAAAAACAACATCTTCTCAAACTTTGAGAAGCATTAAAAGAAGCACGATAGAAAAAGGTATTGGAAGAAACAACTTACATGTTTCCAGCGCAACAAGGCTGTTTGCAGCAGCCTGCGGAAGTCATCTCCTGCTTGACTCACACTGTGACCACTAATGTTGTTACTTGTAGCCAAAATGCAGACCATGTCTGCCACATGTGGCACGTCAGCGTGTTTCACTTCAAGTTCCAAGTCTGCTGCTTTGGCACCGGGGTATGACATGAAACCAAAGCTGATGTCAGAGTTGGGCATGTTGACATATCCATCAACAATGGAGCGTAAATGAGAGTCCCCAATTACGACTGCAAACTGTTTCAAGGGAAGAAAAAAACAGAAACAAATCAATGCTTTTTTGCTTAACAATCACATTTACTCCTCAACAATTAATACACAAGTAAATGAAGGTACCTTCTTCTTTGACAAGTCCGCTGGGAAGACACACTTGCACTGCTTTTCTGTCAGCTGTGAAGTTGGCCACTTCCTGACAGAGTGACGTGTGCCTGTGCCACCAGCTGGTAGCTAAAAACACACAGACAGATGAAAGATGTGTTCACAGTACATTTTTGCCATTTTGCCAGACATGTTAATCCGAAGTGATTTACAATAAACAGCTAATACATCAATAAAATAAGCAAGATAATGTCACTACATGAACAATCAATATAGATGACGGAAGGGGAATGTTATGTTATGAAGTGTTATGATTTTAGCAGAAGTCTGAAGAGGTGAAACTTCAGTATACAGCAAAAGCTAGGGGATGAGTCTGTAACTCTAAATGCCACTGCCAGTTGACTCCACAGTTTGCAAGCAGCAGGGAGAACAGTCTAGCCATGATTGAATTTCTGTCCTGGGGGTTTTTAACTAAAGTTCTGTCACCATCCCTGTGTTGCCTGATTGCACTGAACATGTAGCGTTGTAAGGCTTGATCAAGTTTTGCTGAATAAAAGTTTGACACAGGTGTACTTTGCCTTCATATTGCTCAACCAGGCAAGTGCTCTTTTAAGAGAGAACCAAACGAGCTCAAAACACAACACCAGATATCTGTGAAAACACATGAACACAGCCAGAGTGCTTTGTCCTCTGTTCTGTGTAATGTAAAAAAGAAGCACTGTGTAACATACAGTATGATGTGGTGTTTTGACTGCCACAATAATTAAAATTCTGAAATAGCATACCTGTTCAGCCATTGTATTCTGGCTGCTGGCTCCAGGACACTTGCCAAGGCGAGCCACCTGTTTGATTGAGGAATTTATTATAAGTTTGCATAAGAAACTTTTCCACTGCAAAAGTTATCCTGTAAGTTAATCCATTTCACAACAGAATATTTGCATGACATTAGTCACTGCAGTATACCTTGCGCGCTGGTGAGGAGGAAGGTGTAGATGTTTTTTGTTTCACATCAACCTGGACCAATGGTTGCACAAGGTTTTCCATCTAAAAGACAAAACACACAAAGAAAAAGAAAAACATGACGAAATTAACTGACAAAATGACAATATAGAGAACTGACATAAGATGAACACTTTATTAATACAAACACTTCAACATTCAGCTGCATACATTTATTTTACCTCGCCAGGCAGTGCTACTGAGCCGTTTCCTGCAGCTACATCTGCAACCCCTGTTGCATGGCGCTGCACAGCTGCTCTGGACAGCTTATTTCGTTTGGGCATCCTTCTGGTAGTACCCGTTTACTTACAAAGACAGAACTCTTTCTTTGTCTCTACAATGTCAAAGGTGTCATAACACTTTTATTACCTCATTGCATGAAATCTTCGTCAACAAAACATCAACATGGTAATGTGTAAAATCACTCCAAGCCAAAGTTTGCACAGCTGCCTTTTGTTTTGCAAATTAGGCTATTTGCTGACAAAACGCAGTAAAACAATGCTCAATAACTATGAATTATGAAAAAACCCTAGTTTGACCGCTCACATGCAACTTAAAGCATATGTATTTTTTTGTATTATTTTCCTGTAAAGTAAAGTCAATGAGACCCCAACTTTGATTGGGAGTTAGGTTTGAAAAAGTTCAGATGTGATAGTAGACACCTTTATGAATACATTTTGTGAAGAAAGCTATTGGTAAGCATTTAGTTCCGTGAATGGTCAAAGACTCTGCTAACCTTCCTAACTCATTCCTGTCTCTCGCGTTACTTTTGTTCTCCAATGCAAATGGGACGCAGAAGTAACAGCAAAAGACAGGATTTCAACGGGAGTTCAAAGTTCACTTTTTTCACAACAATAATGGCTGCCTCCTGATCACATTAATGCTCAGTTGTGTTATGAAGAGTTTTCGGGGTCATTCCTGACCCCTAGAATGGCTCAGACAAAAATGGAATAGGCCTATAGGACATACTTTCAACACTGGACAACTGGACCACTTTTTGACACCAATACCTTGAAACTTAAGATAGCCGTTTTACCCAGAGATTCTCCTTTAATCTACACAATATTCTATGGTTAAATTGTTGCTTACTAACAATAATTGATTTACAAGCTCACAACCTGTCATAGTTATGACTTATCAACATATTCTTTACCAAATTCAGAGTATATCTACTGTATAACAGGTCAGGTGTGCACCAAAACAACTGGGCACTACGGATATCTGGGCACCAAAACCATCTGGGCTCTGGAGACATGAGGGCATGGGGACTAACTCGATAGGCCTACATGTGGGCACCTGGACAACTGGGCATCAAAAACATCTGAGCACTAGGGATGTGTGAGCACCTGGTAATTTGGGTACTAGGGACATGCCGGCACCTGAATTTATTTAACACACTGTTCTATAAAGCAGGTCTATGAAAACAAGCTCAAAAGAAGTAACCAGTTTCACCATGTGAGCCTTATTACATTAGCCATTTTCAAAAATAATCTTGAATGCAGGCCAAATAAGCAACTACACTCCAGAATCCAGCCCAAACAATAGCAACAATAGCAACCTGCAACTATGAATATTTACAAACAACTTTACAAGAACACAAGCTCAAAGTTGCTTATAATAAGCAGACCTGGCAACACTGTCCAACTAATGCCAGCAGACAACAGACTAATAGTTTCAAGCAGTTGTAAGTAGTTTTGTGTGTGTGTGTGTGTGTGTGTGTGTGTGTGTGTGTGTGTGTGTGTGTGTGTGTGTGTGTGTGTGTGTGTGTGTGTGGATAGCGACCTTTACAAAAAATGTATAAAAGAATAGTAGGCTAGCCTACTGTTAAAAAAATAAATAGAGGGGATTTCTCAAGGATAGAGAAAACATAGCAGGGCCAATCAATCCACTAGACAGCTTAAGCATCTGCCTGTTAGTCTAGTAAATCTAGGGAAAAATACACTCAGGTTGGACAACATTTTATTATTTAGTTTTTCAACTGATTCTGACAGGAAATTAGGTCTACTAGCCAGGATAAAAAATATACCCTGATCTGCTCACTGCAAATACCCACAGTTTGTCATGATGCTGAATCCATTGCAAGCATTTGTTTTGCACAAAAAACATTCCTTGGGCTACCAGTGGCCCCAGAAAATGATGGTTTAGTGATGAGTCATCACTTTTCCACAGTTTTGTGGGCGTTTTATGGGGCCAATGAATGTTTTTGTGCAAAAAATGCTTGCAATGGATTCAGCATCATGACAAACCCCTAGTTAGGCCCCTCACATCCTACTTAAAGCAGATTTTTTTCTTGGTATTTTCCTCCTGTATAGAAAGTCGATGGGAGCCCAACTTGATTTAGCCACTGTGAGTATTTGCAGTGAGCAGATCATTTTTATCCTGACTAGTAGACCTAATTTCCTGTCAGAATCAGTTGAAAAACTAAATAATAAAATTTTGTCCAACCTCAGTCTTATTTATACTGGACTATGTCTAGTAAAGCTGTCCTTCCAGGCAGACCCCAATGTTTGGGGGTTTAAAGAACAGTGGGTTAAACTTACTTACAACAACAAAGCAGCAAGCTATAGAACATGTAGGTGCCCAGGTGCCCACATGTCCTTAATGTCCAGTTGTCCACGTGCATAACATAGCATGCTAACATAGCATTTTAGCAACTTTTTACATGACACTTTGTTCTAACCAAGTCTTAATCCAAATATGGCCAATGGCCAAATCCACAACAGCTCTCAATGTTTCAAAACATGAGTCTATAAACCAATAGGTGCAATCATGATTACTGTCCTGAGTGATCAATTAACTTTTCACATTATATATACCTTGGAAGTAGTTACAGTAATTCCATGGTACATGAGTGACAGTCCACACATTTGTTCCTACCAAATACTTTACTATTTTGTTGTGAATTTGTAGATCTGCAAATTTCACTACTGATATTACTTCTTTTTAAAGCAAGTACTATGGAATATTTAAGTAATTTCTAAAAGCAATTACTCCAGGATTTAAATTAAGAACAAAAAAGTACAAAATCAGTGGAACAAACAATTTCAGGATCATGATTACAACAACATACAGTAAATGCTTCATCCTTGAACAAACTCACCTTAATTATTCAATGCTCTCCCAATGGTGTTCATTTTGAAAATGGCTATATTTGTTTGTTGAAACCATGTGTGAAGGGAGGGTGATTTTTGCAGGTCTTTCGGTCAGAGTGTATCAATAAAGCAACTGGGTTAAGCACTGTTGGTCCAACCAGTTTAACATTCACCAGGTTAGCTTTCACCAGCATCAGCAGGTTAGCGTTCACCAGCGTCAGCAGGTTAGCAATAGCGTTCACCAGCATTAGTTTTACTGAGGTTAGGGTTAAGGTTAGGTTTAGGTGTCTGTCCCCCCTGACTTTCATCACCTCCGTGGAGCCAATCACAAGCGTCTAGTGCCTTAACCCAGTTGCTTTTTTGATAAACTCGGACTTAAAGACCTGCAAAAAACACTGTCCCCATGTGTGAAGGACCCAGATGACCCACAATGCAAAGCAATTTAGCTGCCATTAGCAAAGCCTGAACAAATAAACAACCCATGCTTTATGATATAACCTATAAACTTCTAATTATATATAAAAGCCATGTCATTTTATTATAAGCGACTTGGTCTTGTTTTTCTGTAAATTAGCTTGTAAATATTGGTATCGTAGTAGCAGGTTGTGGTTAGGGTTAAGGTCTGTTTCTAAAATATAGTTGCTCATTTGGCTTACTTCCTAATGTTGTTTAAACCAGTATTTCGATCATTTTCATTGCAAGGACCATCCATTTGTCCAAGGTATCTGAAAATAGTTTGTAGCATGGACCCATGGACCCCCATACCAGATTTGTGTTGTTTCCAAAATATTCAACATTTGTCTTTTTTTTTTTTAGAATTTATTTGAAAATAGCAGATCTACAGAGAGAGAGAGAGAGAGAGAGAGAGAGAGAGAGAGAGAGAGAGAGAGAGAGAGAGAGAGAGAGAGAGGGATCTAGAACACTATAGAATCAAAAACAGATCTTAGAACACAGAATTCATAGATCTAGAACACATAGAATTCAGAAATATAGAACACATAGACACATGGCAGAACACATAGAATGTGTACAGTACAGTACGGTTAGGTACAGTACAGTAAAGTACAGTAAAATACATTACAGCAAGGTACAGTAGAGTACAGTAAAGTACAGTACAGTAAGGTAAGGTAGAGTACAGTAGAGTACATTAAAGTACAGGTACAGTAGAATACAGTAGCATACAGTAAAGTACAGTACAGTACAGTAAGGTATAGTAAGATACAGTTGAGTACATTAAAGTATAGTAAGGTACAGTAATGTACAGTAATGTACAGTAAGGTACAGTAGAGTACAGTAAAGTACAATACAGTACGGTACAGCAGAGTACAGTACAGTAAGGTACAGCAGAGTACAGTAAAGTACAGTAGTGTACAGTCAAGTACGGTAAAGTACAGTACAGTAAGGTACAGTAGTACAGTACAGTACAGTACAGTACAGTACAGTACAGTAAGGTACAGTAAGGTACAGTATAGCACAGTAAGGTACAGTACAGTACTTTATTGTGACTGTCCTTTCGTAACATTTTGGCATCACCTGTTGTGACCTCACCTGTCCATATATGGGAATTCCCAGATGAATTACTGTTAGGGGAACCACACTAACAGAATCCCTTTCAAGCCCATATATGGAGATCCCTGATGTCATCGATATTAAGCCCATATCTGGCTAATATACAGTAGTATATATTGTGTCAATCAAACCAGTGTCGCTGCCACGACACAAGTCACACTTGCAAATGAATTCTGTCCTTGTCACTTGCATATCAATATTTGGGAAAATATTTTGTCCACATTTTGTCCAACTTTGTCCAGAGTCATGTTTATTAAAATGGAAAATGTTCAATGCAGAACACTCCTGTCATATGTTTAGATGGACAAGTAGGAAATGGCTGTATACAATAATACAATAGACTTGTTTTTTCCAGTCCAGACAAGGTTTGAACTCCAAACCGTTTGCATGAAAGGCATATACTCTAACCACTACACTGGGACAGTCACAGCTGTTGTATCAGTCATGTTTAATGTATAAAAAACACACACACACACACACACACACACACACACACACACACACACACACACACACACACACACACACACACACACACACACACACACACACACACACACACACACACACACACACACACACTGACTGGCTTTTTACTTGGGTGTGGTGGGTAGTGACTGACTCAGGCCTGCACAATGTGAAAAGATCACACAAAGATGAGGTTTCTTCCTTTATGTAACGATGCCAGCTTTTTAGAATATTAATTTGCCTCGGACGCTTCATAGGCATATTAGATAAAGGTCCTTAGATTGAGTGTAGAATGTTTCATGCAAATTGCTCAAAAATCACAGGATAAATACGGGTTTAAGCGTTTTACAAACTGCTTAAAATCATATAGCGGCCCGCTTTGGCCAATTGGGTTAAGATTGGTTTCAGTGATATTTGGACTAACCCTCTATAGTAGTTCATCATGAAAATTTGACTGCATGTATGTTTTAGAGGCAGAAGAATAATTTGCATGAAACTGCAATATTGATTGAATTATTAAAAAAGCCTGTTGGAGACCATATTGGAGGCTTAGTCTAGCCGCCTGTGCCCTACAGACATATGCACTCAGCTTAAATATATTGCACGCACACGCATGCACGCACGCCACACAGCGAGAGAGCTGCAAGGCCCTTTCCAAGAGCATAGTCTAGTGCAGTGTTTATTATTTTTCCTTTATCTTGAGTTTTGCCTTTTGTTCCTGAGTTCTATTTTTGTCAAAGTTTATTTTTGCTATTTTTGAATTTTGGGTTTCATTGTAGGCTACAAAATTGCATGGAGGAGAAATTAAAATCTTAAAACGCCCCTCTTAAGCCGTTCTTTAGAGCCTCCTAGGCCATCAGCCAACTTCACATACTGGTTTAAAAATATTAGAATGCCCAATAACCAACTATAGTATTTTTAGAGACACAAATTGCTTATTATAAGCAGACATGGCAACCCAGGTACATTCAGAGCCCAGAGTGCCAACTACTGACACTTTAATGCAAGGAGAACAGGAAACCAAATTATGTTTTTCAGGACAGCTTTTTCAGCCTCCGCCTCTTTCAGGATATGAACAGGATAACGGGGGTGGTGCCAGGATTAACATGAATATATAGAGATAAATACTGAATAAAAGTACAAAGGCATTGGCATCAACTTGAAACATTTTGAAAATAGCAGATCTACAAGCTCACAATGCAATGCAACGCATGAGCATTTACTGGAGTAGCCTAAAAGTAAGAGTATACAAGTGAAGTATAAAATACCTCAAAATTATACTAAGGATAGTATTTGAGTAAATGTACTCAGTTACTTTTACACCACTGGCATTGTAGACCCAGATGCTTGTGAAACATGATAAAGAAATAGTCATGCAATAGTATGAATTTCAGTTTATTTACACAAAGGATTTGCAATTGCAAAATATTATAGCAGCATTATTTTCTGTAAGTGGCTAGCAGAGTCAGACTTAACTAAACTTAAATTGTTTTTATTGAAAAACGTTGAGGGGAAGGCGGCTGGGGGTCAAAACTTGGAACTTTAGGGGCTCACATGGGGCTGCTGTCTGGGGCAGCCAGCCTAGGTGGGGGAGGGAAAGAGAAATTAGGTGAGCTTCAGAATAATTACAGTTGAGCCGCAAGGTAGAGAAGAGGTGTTCAATCTGCCCGTTCCACACAGTTCAGAATAATGAACCCACTTACACTGCCTTTCTTTGGCTTCAATGAAGCAATCTGGGAGCTGGTACTGATTGTCAGCTGATTGTCAGATGGGCTTCAGGTGTGAGGCTGAGCTTCCCCTGCATGGTTTGAAACAATAAATGAATGCACTCAAACATCATTACTTTATAAAGAAACTCAAAGTCATTACTTCAAAATCAAATCAAACTAGGAATGAGTGTCACTGCAGCTGCTTTTTCCTACCCATAACCATAGGTCAGACAGGATTGTGTCAGTCTTTCTGCAGGCTCGCCATCTTTCAGATTCAGTTCTAGGCAATAAACCTGGCCTGGATCAAAGAAAAAGGCCAAATGAATAGAAAAACACAAATTCAAATAATCTGCTACAGGCTTGAAACAAAATAATTCCATTAATCTGCCCAACTAGGCATTGGCATTAAACTCAAAATACATCAATTCAATAATCAACGTTGCAGCTAACATACAAGCATTACATTCCAAAAGAAATCGTTTAACATTTAGATCCCAAAACCAAAAACAACATAACATTTCAGAGCACATGGTCACATTGTTCCTCCATCACACACAGCCAGTGTATGGAGTGGATCAGGTAGGTATGGTCAGGTGAGGTAAATCTAAAAGCCAAATTATAGTATGGGTAAGTATAATGAATGAAACTGTTAGAAATTGGAATAGTTGTTGGAATAATGAACAGTGTACAGACCTGCAGCTGCTGCATAATGTAGCAGTGAGTAGCAGCAACCACCAGCACCATGCAGCGTCCAAACAATCTGAGAGGGGGGGAGTGGCCTCAACTCAACCACTATTTATACCCTTGCTTAAGAAGGTTGCCATGTTTGGTCGGGTTGCCATGTTCAGTTGCAGTACCAGGGTTTTCACGGCAAAATGTTGTCAAATGTATTTTAAATGCATGAGGTAAGGCTTGAACAGGGGACTTCTGGAATGATAGACAAAGGCCTTACCAGGTGAGCTATGCACAGCTCTGCACAGTGAGATAATATTACTTTAAATGTTTGTTTTAGAGACAGAAGAATAATTTGCATACAACTTGCAATATTGATTGAATTATTAAAAACTATTAAAAATGCATGTTTCAATTTTTAAAAAATCCGATCTGACAGATCTTTAGATATTGGTCCAAAGTTCATGTAAAAAAGGTTCCGTGCACGTGACGCGAAAGTTCCGGAATAAAAGCGGGTTTAAGTGTTTTACGAACTGCTCCAAAAGGCGGAAAATCGAAGGGCGGAGCTTACTTAACAAAGACACAGATGTTTTCAGCTTGAGTCAAGGCACGCGTGTAAGCAAGTTGCATGTCTTCAAACGAAACGAGGCATGACTTATGCCCCTTTAAAGTTTGAGTTTTCAAACGCTTCGTATAGCGCCCCCCTTTGGCCAATTGGAGTAAGATTGCTTTCAGTGATATTTGGACTAATCCTCTACATATTTGCCAAATGCCATGAACGTGTCACTTTGCATGTATGATTTAGAGGCAGAAGAATAATTTGCATATAACTGCAACATTGAGTGAATTATTAAAAAATAATGTTTCACTTTAAAGAAAATCCGCCTAAGTTCTCAGACCGTATTGGTCCAAAGTTCATGTAAAAAAAGTTTTGCGCACATTACGCGAAAATCCCAGGAGGAGATAGATTTTGACTGTTTTGCATATAATTCAAAATTGTGGGAGAGGTAAAGGTCAGAGGTCAAAAGTCAGAGCGTAAAAGTTGTTCGGCATGAGGAGACGCATAAGTGTATACAGGTTTCATTGCTGTACCTGAAACAGGGCATGAGCTACACCAGTTCAAAGTTTGCACTTTCGAAGGCTTCCTACAGCGCCACCCTTTGGCCGATTGTTGCGAGCTTCGCGTTTTAGCCGTTTGGCATGGTCCTCTGCCATACTGCCATGAACGTGTCACTTTGCAGTATGATTTAGAGGCAGAAGAATAATTTGCATGAAACTGCATTATACGGTTAATTATTAAAAAATAATGTTTCGCTTTAAAGAAAATCCGGCTAACTTTTCAGACCGTATTGGTCCAAAGTTCATGTAAAAAAAGTTTCGCGCACGTTACGCGAAAATCCCAGGAGGAGATACATTTTTACTGTTTTTCATAGAATTCAAAATTGTGGGAGAGGTAAAGGTCAGAGGTCAAAAGTCAGAGCGTAAAAGTTGTTCGGCATGAGGAGACGCATAAGTGTATACAGGTTTCATTGCTGTACCTGAAACAGGGCATGAGCTACACCAGTTCAAAGTTTGCACTTTCGAAGGCTTCCTACAGCGCCACCCTTTGGCCGATTGTTGCGAGCTTCGCGTTTTAGCCGTTTGGCATAGTCCTCTGCCATACTGCCGAGTTTCGTAAAAAGCGACTGCACGGTCTAGCCGCTAGAGCAAAAGTGGCGGAAGAATAATAATAATAAATATAGCTGCAAGCAGCGATAAAGTGGCCAAGGCATAAAAAGCAGGAAAGCAAAAAGGCATCAAGGGAAAGAAAAATATTGTTCCTTCGAAACAATTGTGGGCTCGCTTCAAGCTGGAAAACAATGGCTACAAAAGCACAAAATGTCAAGTTTGCAGGCAATAAAATGTAAATTGAATTACAATGCAGACAAGCAGAGTTATTACATGAACTTAACAGTATGGATTAAATCAACATAAAAATATAGCTGCAAGCAGTGGAAAAAACAGTGTTCTTGAACCTTTCATGACAATCAGATGCTGCTTGTGTTATTTTAAGGCATTGTGTTCCAAAAATGTGTTATGCAAAAGTTGACCTGCTGGTGGCCAATGTGAGAAGGGTGGCATCTGTTCCTTGACCTAGTGGGAACTGGGAATGTGCATGCAAAATGGAGGATGCTAAGACACAGGCTATACCATTCTTTTTTAAATGGAAACCAGTGAGATACATGGCTGAAAAATGCAAGAGATCTGTAGAGACGGGTTTGTTATTGAACAACACTGTTTTAACCTTTGAGGGATATGAATAATTGTCCATCACATGGCATGTGTTATGTAACCAAAGCATGACGATACAAGTGCATAAAGTGACAAATGGAACATTTATTTTGCATATCTTCAACTACAGTAATATTTGCACAATATTAATCGGAGATTGTATTTCTTCCCTTCAAAAAGCAACCATATGATTTCCTTTAAAAGGTTATACACATCAACATATACAGTCATGTCTCACAATGTACATCAACACTCAAATTAACATAATGGCGATTGTTAAGTCCCCGTCTAGGGGAAAAAGGGGATGTAACATGAATTGGGAGTGAAGCCCGTTTTTATTCATAACTTAAGATATTTACATTATTTGAAATTGGAAAATACTACAAAATCATAAAGACACACGGAGCAAATCAGGGAAACAATCAAAACATACTAATACTAACCTTGAGTTTTAAACCACTAACCTAAACACAAAATACAACAGAACAACAGAACCCTAATGCTTACCTGCTCTACTATAAACTACCAAAATAGGAGAAAATACAAAACGCAGGCTTCCGTGGCCGTGAACATGTTAACTTAAGTTCTCATTAATGTCCTTAGACTGTGTGCAAAACTTTATGGGAGGACAACACTTAAATTATTCAGCCAATTGAGTTGGATCACAAACTGAAGCTCAGTGCAGAGGGAGGTTATTCAGGTTCAAGTTTTTCTTTTTCTTTTTTTTTTTTTTTTTTTCTTTTTTATATATTTGTTTATTGGGTTTTTCTTTTTTTTTTTGCACAACAATACATCATGGCACATTTCCTGAAATGTGCCATATGGAGGGAAGGGGAAACAAAACAAACAGAAAAGGAAACAAGGTAACAAAAACAAAAACAAAAAACACTTACATACACACACCCATACACACAGTGCCATTTTGGTCACACCATAGCTCCACCATTTGACGTCAAGTGTAGAATCTCAATAATTCTGTAGCCAGAAAGGGGGGGGGGGGGGTCGTCTTATTCAGGAATGACTGGGAAGGTTATTCTGTTAATATACTCCAGGAAAGGGTCCCAAGTGTCGTGGAATGTTCTGACAGAGCCTCTAATTGTGTAACGGATTTTTTCTAGCTGTAAGTTATTGATTATGTCTCTTATCCACTGTGTGTGGGAGGGCGGAGTTGATGATTTCCATCTCATAAGTATTAGACGTCTTGCCAGTAATGTTACAAAGGCTATGAGATCCGCATGAATTCTAGATAGGGGGAGTTTGGAAATTCCGAACAAAGCGGTAATTGCGTTTGGCTCAATAAGTATCCCGGTTAATTCTGAGAGAGTGACAAAGATCTCGGTCCAAAATGTGCGCAGAGATGTGCATGACCAGAACATGTGTGCATGTGTAACAGGCGTTTGATGGCATTTTTCACAGTTTGGATCAACATCACCATATATTCTAGAGAGTCTGGCTTTAGTCCAGTGGGTTCGATGGACAACTTTACACTGGAGTAGGCCATGTCTGGCACATACTGATGAGGTATGGACACGCCCGAGGATGCTTTGCCAAAGGTCATCAGGTATCTCTATCTCCAAATCTTCCTCCCAGTGTCCCTTGACGCTATTCACCGATGTAGAGGATAGAGATTGAATCGAGTTGTAAAAATAAGAGATTATACCTTTTCTCACGGGTGCCTGGGCTAGGAATCTATCTAAGGGGTTATTTTCAGGAATATTGGGGAAATTAGCGTACTTGTCATGCGCAAAGCTCCGGATTTGAAGATATCGGAAAAAGTGGTGTCTCGGGAGGTCAAACAAGTTTGAGAGATCTTGAAATGAGCCGAAAACGTTATCAATATATAAGTCTTTAAATTGTTTGATTCCATGATTGGCCCATACAGCGAATGTGGTATCTGATATTGAAGGGGGAAAGGCATGATTTTTAATTAGTGGAGCTAAGGTTGAGAGAGTCTGTAGGCCAAAATACTGTTTAAACTGCTTCCAGATTTGTAGAGAAGTCTTAACTATTATGTTTTTTGTGTACAGGGAGAAGGAACAGTTGAGAGGGGAATGGACCAGAGCCGCCAAGGACACCGGTCTTGAGGAAAAGGCCTCCATCTCCAGCCACATTGGGGACGAACATAGTGCTCCTGAATTTAGCCAGAATTGTAGCATGCTAAGATTAGCAGCCCAGTAATAAAATCTAAAATTTGGCAAGGCCATTCCTCCGAGAGGTTTTGATTGTTGTAGAAATTGCTTGCCTAATCTGGGTTTTTCTTTATTCCAAATAAAATCTAATATCAGACTATCAATCTTCTTGAAAAACGCTTGAGGGAGAAAAATAGGAATACACTGAAATAGGTAGGAAAACTTAGGGAGAGAGTTCATTTTAACAGAGTTAATCCTTGCGGCCAAGTTTAGTGGGAGTAATGACCAGCGCTCAAAGTCCTGTCGCATACGTGACAGGCAGGGTTCAAAATTGGCCTTAAACAGGTTATTAAAGTCATTAGTAACTTGGATTCCTAAGTATTTAAAACTGTAAAGAGATATTTTAAATGGGAAGTTATGTAGAGGGTACATTTGAGCCGTTGTACCCAAGGGGAATAGTTCGCTTTTGCCTAGATTAAGTTTGTATCCTGATATAAAGCTAAAGGAGTCCAAAGTTTCAAGTGCAGCTGGGACAGATGTGGGCAAATTAGATAAGTATAAGAGGAGGTCATCTGCATAGAGTGAGACCCTTTGCTCTGTGCCATACCTGATTATATCTGTAATACGAGGGTTTGAGCGAAGTGCAATGGCAAGTGGTTCAATACCAATAGCAAACAGCAGGGGGCTCAAAGGGCAGCCTTGTCTAGTGGACCTATGAATAGGGAAATATTCTGACTGAGTGTTGTTTGTCCTGACTGAGGCTTGGGGAGAGGAGTAAAGTAGTTTCACCCAATTAATAAAGTTATTTCCAAACCCAAATTTGCCTAAAGTGTGGAATAGGTATCCCCACTCCACGCGATCAAACGCTTTTTCGGCATCCAGTGACACCACTGCTTCTGGGGCCGTGGATGTAGGAGAGTTATAAATAATATTGAATAACCGTCTTAAATGGGAAAAAGAATGTCTATTTTTTATAAATCCAGTTTGGTCGGGAGAGATGATGGAAGGAAGCACTCGTTCAAGACGTAAAGCTAGAAGTTTGGATAGCAGCTTGAAGTCCATGTTCAACAAGCTAATCGGGCGATATGAAGCGCAGAGCAAGGGGTCCTTATCTTTTTTAAGAATAAGAGATATTGAGGCTTGGGTAAGGGTCTGAGGCAGTCTATGCGAGTTAAATGAGTCATTATACATGTCCACTAAAAGGGGGGTTAGTTTACGTGTAAATATTTTAAAAAACTCAGCCGGATATCCGTCCGGTCCTGGACACTTACCAGATTGCATTGATTTAATTGCTGTACTGAGTTCTTCAATGGTAATGTCTTTTTCCAATTCTGTGACAAGGTCAGAGTGAACCGTAGGAATATTGAGAGGGTTGAAAAAATTATCCAGGTGTGAGGAGTCAGCCGTGTTTTCAGAAGTATAAAGTAATTTATAAAATGCTTTGAACTCGTCGTTAATCTCACTGTGGTCAATCTTTGGGCCAGAGGCGGATTGGATTTGTGAGATTTGATGCGATGCTGATTTCTGTCGCAGTTGGTTCGCTAATAATCTGCCGGCCTTATCTCCGTGCTCGTAATAAGAGCTTTTAGACTTTAGAAGCATCTCTGTTGCGTTGTCCGTGACCAGAACATCGAATTGAGCCTGTGCCGTAAGTCGCTCTTTGTATAGACCCGGGGAGGGAGAAGTGGCGTAAAGTGTATCCAGCTGAGCGATACATTTTGTTAGTTCAGAGATTTTTCCCCTCTTAACTTTATTCTCATGACCACTATATGATATTATTTGACCTCTGATGTAAACCTTCAGTGTCTCCCATAACAATGATGGGGACACATCAGGCGTCTTATTTACAGAGAGAAAGAAATCTATTTGTTTTTCAATGAATTGAACAAACCCGTCATTTGAGAGTAGACGACTATTAAAGCGCCACGGGGCGCGGCTACCCTCAGAGCCCTTAAACTGCATGTTCATTGTGACTGGAGCATGATCAGAGATAACAATTGCATTGTGAGTAATTGATTTTACAGAGGGAAGAATTCTGTTATCTACTAAAAAGTAGTCAATACGACTGAAAGTGTGATGTACATTTGAAAAAAAGGTGTATTCTTTTTTTAAGGGGTTAGAGAAACGCCATGGGTCAGAAATAGAGAATTGTTCCATAAAGGATTGAATCACCTTAGCAGATTTCAGGGGTGTTCGAGTTTGGTTTGAAGAACGGTCCAACTTGGGGGAGATCCAACAATTTAGGTCTCCACCCAATATAAGGAACCTCGAAGCCATATCTGGAAAGCTAGCGAACAAGGATCTAAAAAAGCTATCGTCATCCCAGTTTGGGCCGTATACGTTAACCAGTAATACAGGGGTATTATACATTTCACCACTAACAATTAGATATCGACCATTTGAATCTGCTACAACCTTGGAGCAGACAAAAGGGACAGATGTGTGTAATATAATAGCCACTCCTATAGCCTTACTCTGAAATGAAGAGTGGTAGACATGACCCATCCAAGCTCCCTTTAGCTTCGGCTGATCCAATACTCTAAGATGGGTTTCTTGTAGAAAAATCACCTGGGCACCTAAATGTTGGAGATGGTGGAGTACCTTACTTCGTTTAACAGGGTTATTGATACCTCTACAGTTCCAAGTACAAAATGTGACCCCGCCCCTGTGTTGCTGCGTTACTGAAGCTGCCATAAAAGCGGCCTGAAAAACAAGTGGAGTTGGCTAAGATAAACAGCTACCCTATGACATGGTGAATATTGGTGGACCAAAATGACACAGCATACATTCATCCATACATACAAAAAACAAAACATAACAAACATTGCGGCCAAACAAGGTAAAACAGAAAACAAAACAAGAAAGAAAAACAAATGCCCAGTGGTTAGGCCACTATACCTCCCCCCCAATGGCAGAAGTGTCTTCCCAAACCAGACACGCCAATTAACCCTTACTAGTCCCCCCTATAGCTCCCGATGTTTATAAATTCCATAGTAACATATACAACTTATTTCAAAATGCCAAAGAAAGCAAAAAGCCACAGTCCTGACTGTTGTCTACCAGGATTCATAGTAAATGAAAAATAATAATTATAATAATAATGTTAATCATAATAATAAATGAACCAATCAAACATAAAGAACAGAAAGAAAAAGAAGAAGAGGAGGGGAGAAAAAGATACATACACTCATACTTGAATGCATGCTTGCATGCACACCTGCATATGCGCACACATACATTATTGTGAAAGGAGAAAGTATTGGCAATAAGTCCATTGTCCACATTACAGTGTTCCTCTATTGTACAGAGGGTTTACAATGCAATGGTCACAATGGACTTTTTTTTTTTTTAATTGATTTCCAATATTCATATATATTTAACATGTGTTGTTTGTGTGGTAGTAGTAGTGTTAATTAGTAATAGTAATAGAATAGTAATTTAGCCTTGTTCAGTGAACACGGACTGCAATTTATTCTCCCCTCCTAAGAACAGTGATTAGTACTGATTACTGCCTAGTCGCTGTCCGCGGTGCTGAAACCACCCCAGACGTGAGGCAATTGCTTCAGCACCACGGACAGCGGCCGTGGCTCGTTTGAAATCGGCCGGTGATGCGACCTGTCCAAGTTAATAAATAGCCTGGGATTTCGTCCCCAGTATAATGTTATTATTTAGCGAAAAATATGGGGTAAGCCTAGCAGCAATTATTAAACAAAAGCTAGAGAGCAGTAGATGTGAATTGGTCACAATGGATCTGTTTTTTTTGTTTGTTTGTTTTTGTTCCTTCCTCCCCCTTCCCTATTGACTTTTAGAGAGTTATAATGGATCCTTAAACACCAAGACTCGCAGCGCATACACGCCTACTGGGTAGCGCATCACCGGTCTCTCTCACTGCATTAGTTTCATAATAGATATCAATTAATTAACAGTGCAGCAATAATTACAGTAAGAGATTAAAATAAATGATTGAGCGCCAATAGGGGCAGCGCCGCCGTGAGTTTGGATGTTGGCCCACTAATTAGTAGGAAGATAAAAGAAAACTAACTAACTAACTAACTAACTGACTAACTAATGCATGCATACAGCTGTCAAGACTACAATCAAGTTATAGATCGGCTGATGGTGTGTGCGTCCTGCTCTGTAGTGGTCGTGACTTTTTTTCTTTCGTTTTAGGACTTTCATTGTTTATAAAGTTAAAATAAATAATTACACAAACACCAGATATACAGGTATACAGGTATACCGCTAAGGTCGACATTTGTAGCATTAGTTTCGTACATTAATTCATTCAGCTAGATAATATAGATAACAGTAATATAGTAACAGAAGAAAGAAAGTTAAAAAAAAGAAAAAAATCAATGATTGAAAATAAATGGGGCAGGGCGCTACCAAAAGCCTTAATTCATTGAAATAGGCAACGTAAATCGTAATAATAATAATAATAATAATAATAATAATCGTAGGCCTAATAAATACATAAAAAAAGAATAAGGATAAACACTTATATGAACGAGCAGCGCGTCCCGCAAGAGCTGGCTTTTGCTGCATTAATTAGGATGTTAATTTCGTTCAATAACGTGACGTGAGCAACAAGCCACAGAGAAATTGACAAAACAAACAGATACATGTATAAGCCTGGCAGGGCGTAAGTCAGGATGTACTAATTAATAAAAAATAAAGAATAGAAAAACAAAAGAATCAACTGAGACAAGAAAAAAAAAAAACGAAGCAAAGAACCACTCTACATGGGGGTAAGTTGCGCTGCGACTTCTTTTGTGTGACGATAATGACTGTACATACTAGGCCACATGCATGCATATGTAGACCTCCCACATAAGTCACATATAAGCTACACATAGATCCGCATACATGCTACATGCATACATAGACTGCACATACATACATTAGACTACATACATACGCAGGCCACACATACATCCGCATACATACAGGCTACATACAGGCTGCATACATTCATACCAGCACACACACCCATCCACACATTGTGTGTGTATGTATGTGTGCATACCCGCGTGCATGCACGCACGATGCACACACACATACACACACACATGCACACGCAGTGAATAGTCTTTTTTTTTTTTTTTTTTTTTTTTTTTTGTAGAGGGAGAGTTCGTTACATAGTCAATTCAAGTGTCCCGCACGACCCAACGGAGCATATAAGGGCCATTCATTACATAATCAATTCTAAGTCTAATTAATGACCCATATGACCCAAGAGAACCGTTGTTTGTATAACATCAGCTCCCAATTTGAAATGATTAGTTCATTAGTCAGTTAGTGAAACATTCGACTTAGCTTATCATAGGCAGATCCTCATTGTCGTGAAGTAAGCAGAGTGTCCTTATCGCCGTCTTGTAACTGCTCGCTGCAGTTCGTTGTCTCTGAGAAAGGCATCGATCTCCTCCTTGGAGCGGAATGATTTCTTCTGCCCTTCATGATCAAGAACCAAAGTGGAAGGGTGGACCACTCCATAGCCGATGTTGTTGTCCTTCAAGACGAGTTTGGCTGCGGAGAACATCTCATTTCTTTTCTTCTGGAGCACTGGTGGAATGTCGGGGAAGATCATTATTGTTGAATTCTCAAAAATGAGTGTGCCCTTTTCTCTGGAGAGCTGTAGGACTTTCTGCTTTTCTGGGAGCCGGAGGAATCGGACCCAGACGGCTCGTGGTGGCTGGCCTTTAGGAGGGGGCTTGGCTGGAGAGCGGTGCGCCGCCTGAAGTTCAATGCGTTTTGGGAGAGTAGACTCAGCTCCGAGCAGGTTCGAGAAGAATGTCTCAAAGAAGGCCAGCGAGTCAGGGCCCTCTCGGCCCTCAACTAGCCCCCGTACCTTGAGGTTGAACCTTCTGCTTCTGCTCTCCATTTCTAGGTTCTTCTCTTGTAGTAAAGTGACTTCTTTTTCCAGTTTTTGTAGGCGACATTCATGTAGTGCGACGCGGTCCTCCCCGTCGCTGATCCTCTGCTCCGCGGCCTCCACTCTCGTTGTTAAACCTTCCAGTTTTTTGTCCATGGTTGTCACGGTCGCCTGGATTTCATCCACCTTTTTAGCAATGCCAGTTGAGACCTCAGTCCCGTTCTGTATGGCTTTCATTAAGTCATTTAGGCTTAGTTCTCCTTCTCCAACTTCTCCGGTGCCTGGCATAATGTTTGGGGTGCGGCGTTTCCTTTGTCTCAGTTGTGTCTCGGCTGGAGTATCTGCGGGTCCTTTACTTCTCAGCCCTCTACTCATTTATCTTTAGTCTTAATTTCAGGTAGTTTTAGTTCAATTTAAATGTCATCAGTCGTTTTTGAAACAATTTTAAAGCATTGAATAAGTTGATATATTGAGCTTATTGTCGGGAGCTCGGGTTGCGTGCTGCCACTCTCTAGCACTGCATGCTGGGAAAAAAAAAAAAGGTTCAAGTTTTTCTTCAGGAAGTTGATAAGCCCGTTGGAGGAGGAATCATGGGACGTGACCTCAGTCATCTTTGAGCTCAGGTTTGATCTGCTTGGTCAGCTGCTTGCCTAGCTCGACCCTATGGGAAGGGAAGACAACAACTTAGTCAACCAACCCAAAAAACACATTTCAAATGTTGAACAAAAATATTTTTTTAATATAATGCATCAGAGTAGAAGACAGTGTGTGTTAATATCACAGTACCTTGATGAATGAGCTGATAGAAGGCATGCTGTCCATTGGTCCCTGGCTCTCCCCAGACGATCGGTCCAGTGTGGTATGGGACATGGGTTCCACTTTTGCTGATATACTTCCTGTTAGATTCCATGTCACCCTGTGGACCACAAGCAACGATCACAATCAGACGCAATGCAGCTTCTCCATCTCTGCCATCCTGATAGCAACCAGGCTTTCCTGATTTCAACCAGGTCAATGCTGCAGGGGGCCTAACACTTACAGTAAAACTTTGTGTCTTGACTCTGAACTTTAGATACAGATGCTACTTGTGCACTCACACAAAACACACTGTGTACAGTATATTGCATGTATAAAGTATGTACACACACACACACACACACACACACACACACACACACACACACACACACACACACACACACACACACACACACACACACACACACACACACACACACACATTAATAATTGGTTAGATTAACTGAGATGTCAACTATAAGCCATACTGCCTGTCTGAAAGACTCTGAAGAAGTCTGTTTAGTGGAGTTACCTTAATAAACAAACACAATGTTTTTTTTTCCACAAAGAATATCTAAAAAAAATACTTTTTATAAAAAAGTTGAATTGTTGATCAAAATGGTAAAATGGTAAATGGTGCATTTATATAGCGCTTTTAATCCAAAGCGCTTTACATAGATTGTGCATTACATTCACCCATTCACACACACATTCATACACCGGTGGCAGAGGAAGCCATGCAAGGCACCAACCTACTCACCGGAGGCAATTAGGGGTTCAGAGTCTTGCCCAAGGACCCTTCGACATTGACTCAGGGGGAGCCCGGATTCGAACTGGGAACCCTACGGGATTTATACCCTTCGTGCTCTAATACCAGTTTCTCTACCCCTGAGCTATGCCGCCCCTCAGGCAGTTGAAAATGAGTTGACCTATATGGAACCCTATATGGAAACTATCCTGGTGAGCGGAGTGATGCACCAAGAAGGTCAGTCGGATCAGCAGACAAAAAGAAAGCCTCAAATCCCTATATATGGAATAACATGATCATCAATATGATGTCATAGTACTGTTGTCATAGACTGGCCTGTACTTACCACTCAGTACATATAACCTGTTGTACCAACAGATGTTAGACCCCAGCTCCTGTCTTCCATCTTTCAGTCCCTCTCAATCCTTTTGTTCAGCGTTTCAGTCTCTGTGTGACTGACCTGCTGGAAGTCAGCAGCAAAGCGATGCATATACTGGTCATAGGGCAGCATGGTGTGGGTCTCGGCCTGGAAGAAGTTGATGTACCAGACTCCCAGCACAGCCAGAAGCACTGGAAGATTCTTTTCCAGAGGCGTGTTACGGAAATGATCCTGAGGTGGAATTAGGGAAAGAAAAAACATACAACTTATTTTTACAGTGGTGACACAATGGGCAGAAGGTACAGAGTGAGGAGATGACACAGAGCATATCCATGTTCCCAAGGCCCACCCTAACCCTACACTAACCCGAATAGGACCCTGTTAGGAATGACTTCCCAACAGCAGAAACACTAACCTCCAGCTCTTTGAGGGCCTTGTCTAAGGTCATCAGCGCTTCTGTCTGGGCCAGAAAGTTGGCCACCAGGATCTGAACAATCAAAGAAAGAGTCAGGACAGACTATTAATTTGAACCATTTAGAAAGAGATGCTTACAGTTTGTTCAGTTGCCCACGGGCACTGGATTATAATAGATGAATATAGCAGACAGAGGTACAGTACGTATGTTCTCGCATTCAAAATGGTCAGATATCTTCTGCAAATAATGATTAAAAACTATGAGAATCGTTATTGGGTCACTGGGGGGGTACCTTAATTGTGCAGGTCAGCTGATCTCCCTTTCGCTTCCAGAAGGGAAGTATAATGCCCTGCCTCCAGTCATCAGGCAGCGACTCTGTGCCTGCTCCACCAGTAACAAATACATTAAACAGTTCTGGATTCTCTACACGGATTTCTGTAAGTACCAGTTGCGATTTTGTAAAATATATTCTAGTTTTTCAAAAAGGTCAGACTAAGTATTGTGTAATAAGAAGTTAAAATATAACATTTAAAAGTATATACATTCAATTTTATTTTTGTAAATACATTACAGTTTCAGTTGTTTTTTGTATTAAATAAGTCATTTAGTTTAGTTAACCACAATATTTTGAGACAAGAGTATGCTGCATTCGTAATGTATAGCTTTGAGCAAATGTGTCTTACCTGTGCCTGCTCCACTAGTAACAAATACATTAAACGGTTCTGGATTCTCTCCACGGATTTTCTGTAAGCACCAGTTGCGTATTTTGTAAAAGATATTCTAGTTTTTCAAAAAGGTCAGACTAAGTATTGTGTAATAAGAAGTTAAAATATAACATTTAAAAGTATATACATTCAGTTTTATTTTTGTAAATACATTACAGTTTCAGTTGTTTTTTGTATTAAATAAGTCATTTAGTTTAGTTAACCACAATATTTTGAGACAAGAGTCTGCTGCATTCGTAATGTATAGCTTTGAGCAAATGTGTCTTCCCTGTGCCTGCTCCACCAGTAACAAATACATTAAACGGTTCTGGATTCTCTCCACGGATTTTCTGTAAGCACCAGTTGCGTATTTTGTAAAAGATATTCTAGTTTTTCAAAAAGGTCAGACTAAGTATTGTGTAATAAGAAGTTAAAATATAACATTTAAAAGTATATACATTCAGTTTTATTTTTGTAAATACATTACAGTTTCAGTTGTTTTTTGTATTAAATAAGTCATTTAGTTTAGTTAACCACAATATTTTGAGACAAGATTCTGCTGCATTCGTAATGTATAGCTTTGAGGAAATGTGTCTTCCTTGTGCCTGCTCCACCAGTAACAAATACATTAAACGGTTCTGGATTCTCTCCACAGATTTTCTGTAAGCACCAGTTGCGTATTTTGTAAAAGATATTCTAGTTTTTCAAAAAGGTCAGACTAAGTATTGTGTAATAAGAAGTTAAAATATAACATTTAAAAGTATATACATTCAGTTTTATTTTTGTAAATACATTACAGTTTCAGTTGTTTTTTGTATTAAATAAGTCATTTAGTTTAGTTAACCACAATATTTTGAGTCAAGAGTCTGCTGCATTCGTAATGTATAGCTTTGAGCAAATGTGTCTTCCCTGTGCCTGCTCCACCAGTAACAAATACATTAAACGGTTCTGGATTCTCTCCACGGATTTTCTGTAAGCACCAGTTGCGTATTTTGTAAAAGATATTCTAGTTTTTCAAAAAGGTATAACATTTCAATTCCAATGTTATTGTGTTAGTTTTAGTGAACTATAAAAACATATTACAGTAGTCAAACTATGGAAATACGAATGGCTTCGTGAACACTGTAGTAGGCTGGTATTACTTGGACAGATTCGTTTTCAATATCTTTAATGTATACATGGTCAATCAAGGTACCACTCTCTGTTGTTGCACTTTTTACACATTGTCTGTATTCTTGTTGTTCCATTAAATCTACAAGGGTAGATGTTTTAAACAGATCTTCATTGAAATCTCCCATTATTACTTTTCCTCCAGGGTATGAATCCAATTCTTCAACAAGTTTAAGCAAATTTTGGCGAAAGGACTCCATTTTGTATGAATTTGGTCTATACAAAACAGCTACTGCCACATCAACTCGTGGAACATAAAAGATCAAACATTCCAAGTTAGAACTTTGTGGTATGATTGTATGAATTGTCTCATCAAAGCGATGATATATTCCAACTCCACCTCTTGCCTGTTGTTTTAATTGGTCAAACATCGGTTGACTGTTATCATAGCAATTTGATCTTGGATTGTGTTGAAATGTAAAACCTGGTAAATCTAGCATCTGTACTGGGTCATCTGACCTTAACCACGTTTCTGTCAAACAAATGCAATTGGCTTTCATTAGCATATGATGTGCTTGAACATCCAGAAAATGTGCTTTTAAACCCTGGACATTATGCAAAACTATTGTAAACGCACAACTGCTTGTTGGGGTTTGTTGAGGAATAATGAACTCTGGCATGCTTTTAATTGCTTTGTCAACTTTGTCGTTGCAAAATATGGCTGAATCCTTAAAATCTTCAATAATGAGGCCACTAAGAGTTCTTACGCGACTTAATGCAACGTATGCTTGTCCTGCATGATTTACATGTTTCAAAGACACCACAGCATTATCAACTGTTAAACCTTGTACTTTGTGTATTGTGCATCCCCATGCCAATCTCAGAGGAAATTGCCGTCTTACTCCACCACTATTTGACACATGGTCTGCTTGTGGTTCAATTATCGTAGCATTTTGCCGAGTCTTTGATCTCTGAATTTGTCCAACTTTTGGATTATCAAATGCAACATGAATATTAGAGGGAAATGAACTTTCAGGTGAGAGCGTTATGTGGACAACAGTTCCAAAAGCACCATTTACAAGACCATCTGGAACATCAATATTCTTCTTGAGAATAACTCTGGCACCTATGCCAAGATGTATAACTTGTGACAAACAAGAGTTATATACTTTTTTATGATGACCAATTTTCATTGCCATCCTTCCAGTTTTTGGATTCCTTTCAAAATCTTCAGCCACTATGCTTATCGCATCTGGACACATTCTTGCTAATGTTATAAGGTTGTATGTGTCAACTTGGTCATTGGTAGCAAATATGTGGATGGCATCGGATTGTTCACCAGTTTCACATTGTTTTATCAAATGTAGATCTTTGTCATTTAATGGTTCTTTCCTTTTATGTATTCTGAAGCGATTCAGTGTTTGAGCAAAGATTGGATCTTTCTGTCTAACAATCTTAGTCAGCTTTGCAATCGTGAAATTATTCCACAAGTTAATTCCTGTTCCTTCTGCATATAAAGGTGTACCTTTGACAGGAGGCAACTGATAAAAATCACCTACTGCAATTATACTCACTTTTCCAAAGAGAGAATAGTCACCAACCTGTTTTATTTGTCTTAATCTTCCATGTATGTAGGCTAGAAGACGATGGTCAACCATAGATATTTCGTCAATTATTAATATTTGTAAATTAACCAGTTTGGCACGTAGGGAATTTATTTTGTCATCACCAAGTGGTACGTATGGCAATGTGTTATTAATGCCAATGGAAAAGGTGTTGTGTATGGTTGAACTACCAATGTTGTATGCAGCAACACCAGTTGGAGCACATAAAAGAACTGTGATGTCATCAGGATTTACAGAAGTTTGAGACAAGAGTCTGCTGCATTCGTAATGTATAGCTTTGAGCAAATGTGTCTTCCCTGTGCCTGCTCCACCAGTAACAAATACATTAAACGGTTCTGGATTCTCTCCACGGATTTTCTGTAAGCACCAGTTGCGTATTTTGTAAAAGATATTTGACTGTTCCTCATTTAAAGATCTCATTAGATTTAGTGCTTCTTCTCTACACAGTTGAGCATTATGAGTTTCAATGGTGCAAACTTTTTGTGCATTTGTAATCAAATCAGGTATATTTTCATCATTGTTATCATCATCATCATCAACTTCATCTTTCCTTGAACTGAGACATTCTAGCCTTTCCTTTTCAGATTCAGGACATATTTGAGCCCAAGCATCTTCCAAATCACCAACTTGGTTCAAAAGTTCTGCTGCTTCATCAAGTTTGTCTGTTTCTTTCTCAAAAAAGGACCTGTTTGTCTCAACAATGGATTTCACAGTCTGTACAGCATTGCCAGCATTTCTCACTGAACCAAGATTGTAAAAGTCTTCAAATGACTCAAAAGATGGAGGTTTTAACTGAGAATCTTGACGATATGGCAAGAAAAGCTGCAAAATAGATTTATAGTATTTTTCTGGATCTTTTGTTGGTGTGAATCTCGGATACCTCACCACTGCGACATCTGTTCGTGTGCGTCTTTTCACATATCCCAAATTGTTGTCTAGTTGAATTGTTTCACCTTTAGATGTGGAAGCCTCTGATTTGGACAGCACTCTGTATTCTGAAACAAATGTAGCAAGGCATAAATATTCCAAGTCTTGAGTTTGTGGTCGGCTTTTATATCGGTCTGTCTGACTAATCATCCATATGCTTGAGTCATCATTTGTCTCCTGAGATACTTTGTTCTGCAATTCCTTCAAAGGTTTTGTCATTCTAACCGTATCTCCAACAGGAATAAATTGAACTTTGCGAGAACATTCCTTCAAATGCATATTTGTTACTCTGTAAACAGCTTCTTGGGCACTAACTTCTCTATTGTGAAGATAAACAGCTCCTAGTTTTTGAAGCGCTTCTTTAGCATCAAGATTTCCATCTAGACTTTCTTTCTGTGCTCGATCAAGCAACATTCCCATGTTACGTTCAGCTTTTGATATGTAGGTGATTATGTACACAACAACAGAGTATGCATCTGTAATAAATTGAATATCCATATTAGCATTCCAACTTGCTAACAAATCCCCGTTGTATTGATTTATCCAGATATCGTTTGGTGAACGTTTCAAAACCACACTCGTTTTGTTAGCAACTCTGTTGTATGCCAATTCAAATATTTCCTGATCAATACCCATGTCATCAAATAAGTCTTTTGTTGAATCATAACTCATGTCAGGATTTGATAATGCCGTTTTCACTTTTTCAAGAATTTCTATGGCCTGATCTCTTTTTAAGCAAAACTTATCATCTTCATGATTGGCTGAATTATGCGACTCATCGGCACCGTCAACATCCATGTTTTCTTCTTGTGATGCACCTTTTGTATCATCTGTCTTTTCAGTCTCCTTTTTCTTTGGTCGGCTAATGAATGTTTGACAAGAAATAGGTCTAGGAAAATTAAATCGACATGTGGTTTTGTTTTTTCTGCACGTCTTTGAATGTCTAGTGCTATGCTTTTGAACACTATTCACAATCTCATACAGTTTTACATCATCTTTGTCTGGCATCTGACAAGTTACATATGTGTCCACAAATTCAATAACGTCTTCATCTGAATCTTTATCTATTTGCGGAGCATCTTTAATCCAGAGCAATCCATGGACATGTGGGCTCCCTCTTTGCTGAAATTCGACACGGTAAAAATAGTCATTTACAAGTCCAACAGGTGCTGCTTTAGATATTAGAAGATCTCTTTTATACTCATGCCATCGATGGTCAAACATCCTTGCCGCCGTAACTGGGTTCTGTTTTAGTATGCGACATTTCTCAAACCAATCAAGTCTTTCCACATCAACCTTTTTTCTTTCTTGAAGTACAAGTGTTGCCAGCATTTCTGGCCATCTCATATCTGCAGAACTAAATGAGAAAAACCAGGTAGGAAGACCAAGCTGTCTTAACATTGCAAAAAGATCTTTTTGTACAGACTGCCAAAATGCCGGACTTCCACGAATATTCCGGAGATATTTGTACCCTTCATCGTAATGTAAGATTTTCCTCAATGATTCAGCATCTGTTAACATATCAGCTGTTATACGCTTGGGAACCTTTTTGTCAACTCCCTTTCTCATAGCAATAGATACACTATTCACAACTTGTTGAAGTTCAGATATATATTGAGCATAAAATATATAATCTATACTGTTTGAAAACCTTCCATCAGCGTTTAAAAGTCTGCTATTTAGGTACTTTGCAAGTGTTATTTTTGTCGGTCTGTCATCATGAAAAGTAGGACCACCTTTTGGAAACAAAACTGGAAAACATTTAGCTTCATTTGTTTTATCCTTCAGTAGACCAATAGGATTGTTTCCTTCTGCAGGAGCCACTGATATTATACTGTCAAAATGCTGATCTAAAACATCTTGTGCCAAGTCAACAGGCTGAAGACAAGTATCAAAACATGCTACATTCTGTTGTTCTGTATAGGTTAATTCTTCATCGTTTTCAGTTTCATCTCCATTTCCTGCGTCATCTGCATTCTCATTTCCTGCATCATCTGCATTTTCAATTGTGTGTTCTCCTTCCTCAACAACTTCATCAATATCATTAGTTTGACTTAAAGGATTTATCCAATCTCGATTCATGTCTGTGTCAGCATAGAAGCGATTACGTTTATTCAGGTAATGCAAGGCATTTTCTACATGATCTGTATGGACATATGCATAATCATAGTGCCCTTTATATGTAATTTTACGTTTCAATTTCATTCTTATCATCATGTCATCACTAGCATTTCTCGGTAGAACATTTGTCACATGGCTTAAGTTGGAAGGCACGCAAACTACTGGTCCATGGCATCCATTTTGACCTCCTTTGGGCAATGCAACAACTTTCATAAACGGAATGTGTTTAGCTATCAAATGTTCTTCCAGAGCATTGAGACATTTTAGTTCTGATGGTATTGGTTCGAGATGTAGATTGTTTAACACACTTTGTTCAGGCATTTTGCCAGATAATAGTTTTCGATCGCATGTCTTACAAATCCATAGTTTAGCAGCTATTCCTTGTGACATTGCGCAATTAAGTGAACAGTTACTGTCACATTTATGCAAATATGTCTCTGTAATGCATTTGTCTGCTAATAATCCAATATTTTTGTTTTTCTTTACATAGGAAGATTTCTTACACTGACTGACCTGCTTTCTGAAAAGTTTTCGATGGCAGACACAGCAAACAAATTCAGGGCCTGTACGGACATTTTTTTGGAAAGTTTCAATGGCAACATTAATGTCAACCTGCTTTGTCTTATTTTCTTTATATTTCTTGCACAACTTCTTATTTTTATCTGCTTGGAACTCTGCGTCAGTAGCATATTTTAGCTTGTTGTATTCGTAAACTTTGGCTCGGTACTCTGCGTCAGTAGCAAATTTGACCTTGCTGTATTCACAAACATCTGCTTGGAACTCTGCGTCAGTAGCATATTTGACCTTGCTGTATTCACAAACATCTGCTCGGAACTCTGCGTCAGTAGCATATTTGAACTTGCTGTATTCACAAACATCTGCTTGGAACTCTGCGTCAGTAGCATATTTGAACTTGCTGTATTCACAAACATCTGCTCGGAACTCTGCGTCAGTAGCATATTTGAACTTGCTGTATTCACAAACATTGGCTTGGAACTCTGCGTCAGTAGCAAATTTGACCTTGCTGTATTCACAAACATCTGCTCGGAACGCTGCGTCAGTAGCATATTTGAACTTGCTGTATTCACAAACATCTGCTTTGAATTCTGCATCAGTAGCGTATTTGAACTTACTGCATTCAATTTTGTTTTGTTTAAACACTTGATCTGTTATATATCTGTCTCTTTCTTTCTCAGTTTTTGACTTCTTGACTATATCCATCTTGAAACTTGTATCATGTGACCTTTTTCTTAGTTCCATAGTGTTTTTTTCTCCTGCTCCATTGTTACACATCCCTGCACAACAAAATGGATCATCCTTTCTCTTAACACATGTTACAACGTCATAATGATTTCCATTAGTGTTGTTTAAATATACTGCTTGACATCTCTGTACATCTGTAGATGCACGACAACTGGAGAAAATATTCCATATGCCATTATTAAGTGTCATAATAGTTGTTTGCAACAAGTCAGCAGCTGCAAAGATTTCAAGCTCAGTAGCCCATGTTCCTGAATAATAAATTCTGGATTTAGTCAAGTATTGCTGCATAGATTCATAATCTGCTCTCAAATACTGTTGAAATGCTGATGTGTTCTGATTAAGGTGTTTAAATATAGCACGACGGATTTTTAAATGGTTATTTTCATTACCACAGATTGCAAAAGCCAATGCTCTGAAGAAGCAGTTGCCATCACCTTTGATTTGTTTATTCTCGCAAGGATCACCCATTGGTGTGAAGTCTTTGTTTTGTTCAACAGTTTTGACACTTTCATTACGGACATTTAATTGAGAACACAATATGTCTTGATCCACAGATCTAAGCGGCTTGAAAGACAATTTAGGTGTTACGACATCGGTAATGATGACATCTTGTATTTCACAAGTATCAGAGGTTTTGCCAGAGGTTTTGTCAATGTTTTTGTCAAAGTTTTCAGTTGCATTTGTGGTTTTGTCAGAGTTTTCAGTGGTATTTGCCAGGAATTCCCTCTCTCCAAAGGAGAATCCAAGAGGGAATTCCCACTCCTCTCCACGAGGAAATTCCAGCTCCTCTCCACGAGGAAAGTTTTCAGTTGTATTTGTGGTTTTGTCAGAGTTTTCAGTGGTATTTGCCAGGAATTCCCTCTCTCCAAAGGAGAATCCAAGAGGGAATTCCCACTCCTTTCCACAAGGAAATTCCAGCTCCTCTCCATGAGGAAATTCCAGCTCCTCTGCAGAAGCATTGATTCCAGTCACATCAAATTGCTCATCAAAAGCATTCAAAGATTGTGCAAGATTACAGAGGTATCTGTACAATTCTTCAATTCCAGCATGAAATACCAAAACACTTTTTCCTTTTCCATCAACAAGCCCTTTACAATTACGAGCATGGGAATCAATTACAGCATACCAGCCATTCTGTCTGACAACTGCACAGGTACTTTCGTTCAAAGTGAACAAACATGCATCAAAGTCTACAAAAACTCTTTGTATTGCTTCATCCAATGGTAACACAATGTCCTGCAATCCTTCGTCATATTTTGAAATGCAAACTTTACCACAAAAGGTCTTACCATACGTTATCGATATGGACTTATCACATAGTACATGTCTGCTGGGCAATTCATTAACTTCAACTAATCCACTTGTATGTGCAATTTTACATGTTCGATTCAAAGAAGCATATAATGCATTACCATGGTGTAGGATCTCATCAAGGTCCTTTGGTCCCCAGGTAAAGACATTTCTAATTCCACTCATGATTATTGCAGTCAGACTTATTGGGACACATTGCTTTCCAGCATATGGGTGAAATTGTACATGACCTTGATGGAATGAACCACAAACGAAGGATACTTGGGGGCAATCCGTAGTAGTGTTTTTTAACAAGGTGGAATCATAAGACTTATGGTTAGTGATACAGCCAGAGAGTTTGTCAGAGTTAATGAGTGTGTCAACATCATGTACTCTGCTAGATGGGTCAATTATCAAAGAAGGGTTTGGGACATGAACTGTCATACGTGTACTTTTCAACACATCACTGTAGAGTGATCGACTTCGACTAGTATATGCACTTGTACTCGTAGATGGCTTATGTTCACAGTATCTTTGCTCCGTTTCATTTATTACAGTTACTTTGACTCCAGTCACATCAAATTGCTCACCAAATGCATGCACAGACTGTGCAAGATTACAGATGTTTCTGTACAATTCTGCAATGCCAGCATGATATACCAAAACACTGTTTCCATTTCCATCAACAAGCCCTTCAGAATTACGTGCATGGGAATCAATTACAGCAAACCAGCCATTCTTTCTGACAACTGCAAAGGTATTTCCTTTCAAGGTGAACAAACATGCATCAAAGTCCACAAAAACTCTTTGTATTGCTTCATCTAGTGGCAAAACCATGTCCTGCAATCCTTCATCATATTCGGAAACACCAACTTCACCACAAAAGGTTTTACCATATGTTATTGATACGGACACATTATGCAGTAGATGTCTCTTTGGCAATTCATTAACTTCAACAAATCCACTTCTATGTGCAATTTTACCTGCTCGACTCAAAGAAGCATACAAATCATTTCCATGCTGTAAGATCTCATCAAGATCCTTTGGTCCCCAGGTAAATATATTTCTGACTTCACTCGTGATTATTGCAGTCAGACTGTTTGTGACACATTGCTTTCCAGCATATATATGAAATTGTTCATGACCTTGATGGAATGAACCATGAACAAAGGATACTTGGGGGTGATCAATGATACTGCTTTCTATCAAAGTTGAATCCAAAGACTCATGTTCAGGAGTATAGCCAGAGTTTTTGCTCTTGTCAGAGGTTATGCCAGAGTTTTCTGTAGTATTTGTAGTTTTGTCAGAGTTTTCAGTAGTTTTTGGGAATTCCCTCTCTCCAAAGGAGAATCCAAGAGGGAATTCCTGCTCCTCTCCGGGAGGGAATTCTAGCTTCTCAGCAGAAGCTCTACTTACCTTATTTCTCTTCATGGATTCCTGCTGTTGTCTGCCCTTCTTGCGAGGCATCTGAAAAACATGCATTGACAGTTCAATGAAAGTTTGTACATTTGTATTATACAAGTATACTAAAAGAACAGTTTGAATAGGCAAGTTAGTGATACTGAATACATGAGTTTGTAACAATATTATAAACAACTTTAATAGACCTCATTGTTTTTATTAATGTTCTTAAAAAGGACGAAAAAATTACATTTCAAGTTAATTGATTCTATATATAGATATTGTATACAAATTAGGGGTGTGAAAGAATATTCTTTATTCGAATATTCGTTCGAATGTTAACAATAAAATAAATTCGAAAGTAAAAAAATTGAGCTTCGAATTAATTTATATTTAATTAAAACAAATCTACCGCACTTCTCGCGAGGTGGAATGTTCAACCTTTTTAATTGCAATGACCTCCAGTTTGACTCTGAAGATTCTGGTTGTACTGCTCAACCCTCAATGAGTAACAGTACAAGATTGTGGTTTAACTTAACTACAGTAGTAGACTTTACTTGTATTATGCATTGCACTGCAATTTAGAGACGACACGTTGTGAGCTTGTAGATCTGATCATTTTAGGGCTTGTCTGCATGCGGATACTGGTTCCTATCACTGTGCTGTGGACCCATAAGACATCTACATACATCATAACTTGACACCGTGGCACAAAGGACATCACATCTCACAGGCACAGGTCTGTGCAGATTCTTCCGAGGTGATTTTGGAGGACTTGCCTGCATATGGAAACAAAATAACTTTTTCAGGCATGACAATGGAAACCCTGTGTGTTGCTTCGCGCATAATTGTGACATTTTGTATGTGTCTAAATTAAATAACACTTGAAAAACAGAGACACTTTGCTTTGAATTTACCTTGCTGCCCTTTGGACGAGCTGGGCACTCCACAGGGCTGTTCAGGTTGGATGGCTGGAATGCTTCCATAGCATCCAAGACTTTAGGGCTAAACCACACAGGATTTCGAGGGATTGAACTCTCTGGTGAGCCGTCCTTTTGTAGAAACAAAGAACAAAAAAGAAAGAAAGAAAAAAGAAAGAAAGGGATTATGATTATTAAATGAGCGATAAGTATAAATCCACATGATCCGTTTCTCATTTCTCATGCCGTCTGTCTTTTACTCAAACTCTAGACTGGTTATTATCTCATAGACTATTGTATGTAGTTATATCATCAGTCTGCCACTGCCATGCTATAAAAAACCCACAGACACACAGACTTCATGTGTGTCTCTGTTCACTTCATGTCAGCCTGTAAAGTAGCTATGTATTTGTTACTGTCATTAAAAGTGTCATTACCCGCTTCCAGTTTTTTTCGATTGCTAAAACAAATTTTTCAAAACTGTATGTTTTTTTTCTTCAAAACTGCACAAACAAAACTCCAAACATTACAAACAAATTGCTAAACCCTGGCATCCCTTTGCAAAACAACTCTTTGCCATCAAATCTGTTAACATGTTCACAAAATGGAACTTGTGTTTTCATTTGGTAAACACAGCCATATTTTCACATGACACACACATACCATTCATTGAATAAACACAACTAAGCTTTTGGCTGAACACTACCAAGCATGTACAGAACACTGAAGAGCAAAACTGAAAACACAATTGTCGAAATGGAACACCATAAGAATGACCATGGCTCTGGAGAATATAATAAGATATTTCTCCTTTTGTAAAATGACTCAGTGTAGGCCTACCTTTTTCATAGTCAAACATAAAACAGCACACAAATATGCAGCCAAAACAAGTTTTGATTTACAGTAAATTAGGCACCATGCCTCTGGTCAGAGATGCATGGGCACAAAAAACAAAAAAAATATATATATATTTTGAAAGAAATTGGTCAGTATTTGGTCTAATACTGACCAGGATACTGTCACCAAGATACTATCCATATATTTTGAAAGAAATTGGTCAGTACTTGGTCTAATACTGACCAGGATACTGTCACCAAGATACTATCCTGGTGGTGGGGGGGGGGGGTATTTTGTGCCCATCTCTGCCTCCGGTTCCTGTCTCAATGTTCAGTTCTCAACAACTGAACATTGTGTGTGTGGTTTTCAGACAACAGGGTGATGTGCAATTGACATCTGACCCGAAAGTTTAGAGATTTGAATATGTGTGTGTTGTGGATTGATGCTTTGAGATTTTATGTAAGAAGTGTGTGCAAACCTGAAAATTGTGTGTTGTGTTTTGACAACAAGGTGATGTGAAATTGACATCAGAGTGTAAAGAAGGAAAGTCAGAGTTTAATATGCTAAGGAAATCTAAAGTAGTAACAAATTGAGTCAAGCGATTGGGGACAAAAGTAAAGGTTGTGAAAATTGAGCCTAATTTTAGCTTTTTGTGTTTTAGCAATCGAAAAAAACTGTAACTGCACACTGATTTGGTTACATCACGGAGAGGAGACACCAGGATGTTGGCTACAACTGTACATGTGACACAGCATGCTGTCTATTAACGATACTTTCCTACACCAAGACTTCTCCCCCACTCATTTACACAAAATTGTCAGAAAATAGCAGATCTACAAGCTAAATGGACTGTATCTTTGTGGAATAGAGCACCTGTTTGATTTACTAGTCAAAGCTATCTGGGCAGTTGATTGAGAACAATGTTAGCTACTCCTAAATAACACCAAATCAGTAGAGCACAAACTGGCCCTAACAGTAAGTATGAAGACGGTTTTAACCTTTTGCTGTTGCTGCTGCTGCTGCTGCTGTAAGACCCAAGCAGACTGCGCAGGACGTACAGGATGTTGCCTCGTCTGAAATGAGAAATGCAGATTGATGAGTGAAATGTGAATACTAAGGATATGTGATATCAACCTTTGACCATTAACCCATAGATCCATCTGTTACTGTCCAATACAAATATTAACCAATACTGATATATCGTTGTTGTGGGGTGGAATTCTTGTATGTCCACAACTGTTTGTTTTGTATTTATCATTTTTTAAATGATTTGTAAAAATGCAATTTGATTTTTCCAGAAAGCCCAACTGCCATGCAGACATTTGTTTTTATACTAATATCAGCCAATAATATCAGACATCCCTACTTAATAACATAACAGAGTATCCCTTTTTACAAAGCAGTGACAGCATTCAACACTTACCTTCACAGCAGGTGAGCGTGGTACGCGCACTTCCCGACTGACAATCACTCTTGGAGACACTGTACGTATAGGTGTTGGTGGGATGAGTGCTGGCTTGGAATGCAACTTCTTCGGAGACCCCTACACATACAAAGACAAAAAAATTTACAGACTAGAAAATAGGAACCATGTCATTTTACCTTGTATTTATGTAGTTGTAAGATGTGTGGACAAACCTGTGGTGTCTGCACTGTACGCTGCAATGCGTTTTCAACTGCCATGACAATTGCAAGTGCAAAAACAGCCTGGCCAACAGAATCACTAAGATGAATCTAAGAGAGACAAAACAAATATTTACAATCCAATATACATTGTAAGATGTCATTACTCCATATGTTATGTTGTGTTCATATCATCTAAAATAATGCATAATCTTCATGTGGCTTTTTAAAACACCGATTACACTTACGTTGTCACGACACCAGAGTTCAGACTGTGTCAGTGGGAACAGAGCTGTGATACCAGTGTAGGTCACACCTTAAATATAAATAGATCGTAGGTGAGATAAGCAATCATCACATCACATTCACAAACAATATTATTCAAAAAATACCCCACAACAACAAATATGGTGGTATCTACTGTACATGTAGTGTAATACACTGAAAGATGAATCTGCCCTCAAATGGTTCAAAATGCCCGCGACAACTACAACCCTTGCATCCCTATTTTTAGGGACTATTTGTCACAACTATGCGGTGTACAAGCGGACAATGACTCACATTGTTACATCAACCTAACCACACATTATCTGTTATGTATGCATTTCCATTACTCACCACAGAAATTTGCTGCACTTTTAAACGCATCGCGAAGAGCGTTCTGGTGTCCAATGGCCACATTCAAGCGCGGCGGAAAGTCAAGCACGAAAACCTATAAAAAACACAAGTGTTGAATGTCAAAAACAACTCCTTCTCAAACTTTGACAAGCATTAAAATTAGCACAATAGAAAAAAGTATTGTAACAAACCACTTACATGGTTCCAGCGCAACTTGGCTGTTTCCAGCAGCTGGCGGAAGTCATGTCCTGCCTGACTCGGACTGTGACCACTAATGTTGTTACTAGTAGCCATAATGCAGACCATGTCCGGCACATGTGGCACGTCAGCCTGGTTCACTTCAAGGTTCAACTCTGCTGCTTTTGCTCCGGGGTAGGACATGAAACCAAAGCTGACATCAGACTTTGGCATGTTGACATATCCATCAACAATCGAGCGTAGATGAGAATCCCCAATGACGAGTGCAAACTATTTCAAGGGAAGACAAGAAACAGAACCAAATCAATGCTTTTTGCTTCACAATCACATTGACTCCCCAACAATTAATACACAAATAAATGAAAGTACCTTTTTCTTTGACAAGTCTACTGGGAAGACAGACTTCCACTGCTTTCCTGTCACCTGTGAATTTTTCCACTTCCTGACGGAGTGACGTGTGCCTGTGCCACCCGGTGGTAGCTAAAAACACACAAACAGATGGAAGATGTGTTGACAGTACATTTTTGCCATTTTCACAGACATATTAATCCAAAGTGATTTACAATAAGCACCTAATACATCAATAAAAGAACCAAGATAATCTCACTAAATGAACAATCAATATAGATGACGAAAGGGGAATGAGATGTCATTGAAATGATTTTAGCAGAAGTCTGAAGGGTGAAAGTTCAGGACACAGCAAAAGCTAGGAGATGAGTCTGTTACTTGAAATGCCACTTAACCCAACAAGCAAGCAGCAGGGAGAAAAGTCTAGCCATGATTGAATTTCTGTACTGGGTGTTTAAACTAAAGTTCTGTCACCATCCCTGTGTTGTCGGAATGCACGGAACATGTGACATTGTAAGGCTGGATCACGTTTTGCTGAATACAAGTTTGACACAGGTGTAGTGCCTTCATATTGCTCAAGCAGTCAAGTGCTCTATTAACAGAACCATCTCGCTCAAAACACAACATCAGATATCTGTGAAAAGACATGAACACAGCCAGAGTGCTTTGTCCTCTTTTCAGTGTAATGAAAAAAAGATGCACTGTGTAACATACAGTATGAAGTGGTGTTTTGACTGCCACAATAATGAAGATTCTGAAATAGCATACCTGTTCCACCATTGCAGTCTGGCTGCTCTCTCCAGGAGACTTACAAAGGCGAGCCACCTGTTTGATGGAAGCATTTATTATAAGTTCGCATAACTAACTTTTCCACTGCAAAAGTTATCCTGTAAGTTAATCCATTTCACAACAGAATATTTGCATGACATTATTATGTGATCCCCACAAATAAGTCACTGCAGTATACCTTGCGCGCTGGTGAGGAGGAAGGTGTAGATGTTCTTTGTTTCACATCAACCTGGACCAATGGTTGCACAAGGTTTTCCATCTAAAAGACAAAACACACAAAAAAAGAAAAACATGACGAAATTAACTGTGATACAAAATGACAATATAGAGAACTGACATAAGATGAACACTTTATTAATACAAACACTTCAACATTCAGCTGCATACATTTATTTTACCTCGCCAGGCAGTGCTACTGAGCCGTTTCCTGCAGCTACATCTGCAACCCCTGTTGCATGGCGCTGCACAGCTGCTCTGGACAGCTTATTTCGTTTGGGCATCCTTCTGGTAGTACCCGTTTACTTACAAAGACAGAACTCTTTCTTTGTCTCTACAATGTCAAAGGTGTCATAACACTTTTATTACCTCATTGCATGAAATCTTCGTCAACAAAACATCAACATGGTAATGTGTAAAATCACTCCAAGCCAAAGTTTGCACAGCTGCCTTTTGTTTTGCAAATTAGGCTATTTGCTGACAAAACGCAGTAAAACAATGCTCAATAACTATGAATTATGAAAAAACCCTAGTTTGACCGCTCACATGCAACTTAAAGCATATGTATTTTTTTGTATTATTTTCCTGTAAAGTAAAGTCAATGAGACCCCAACTTTGATTGGGAGTTAGGTTTGAAAAAGTTCAGATGTGATAGTAGACACCTTTATGAATACATTTTGTGAAGAAAGCTATTGGTAAGCATTTAGTTCCGTGAATGGTCAAAGACTCTGCTAACCTTCCTAACTCATTCCTGTCTCTCGCGTTACTTTTGTTCTCCAATGCAAATGGGACGCAGAAGTAACAGCAAAAGACAGGATTTCAACGGGAGTTCAAAGTTCACTTTTTTCACAACAATAATGGCTGCCTCCTGATCACATTAATGCTCAGTTGTGTTATGAAGAGTTTTCGGGGTCATTCCTGACCCCTAGAATGGCTCAGACAAAAATGGAATAGGCCTATAGGACATACTTTCAACACTGGACAACTGGACCACTTTTTGACACCAATACCTTGAAACTTAAGATAGCCGTTTTACCCAGAGATTCTCCTTTAATCTACACAATATTCTATGGTTAAATTGTTGCTTACTAACAATAATTGATTTACAAGCTCACAACCTGTCATAGTTATGACTTATCAACATATTCTTTACCAAATTCAGAGTATATCTACTGTATAACAGGTCAGGTGTGCACCAAAACAACTGGGCACTACGGATATCTGGGCACCAAAACCATCTGGGCTCTGGAGACATGAGGGCATGGGGACTAACTCGATAGGCCTACATGTGGGCACCTGGACAACTGGGCATCAAAAACATCTGAGCACTAGGGATGTGTGAGCACCTGGTAATTTGGGTACTAGGGACATGCCGGCACCTGAATTTATTTAACACACTGTTCTATAAAGCAGGTCTATGAAAACAAGCTCAAAAGAAGTAACCAGTTTCACCATGTGAGCCTTATTACATTAGCCATTTTCAAAAATAATCTTGAATGCAGGCCAAATAAGCAACTACACTCCAGAATCCAGCCCAAACAATAGCAACCTGCAACTATGAATATTTACAAACAACTTTACAAGAACACAAGCTCAAAGTTGCTTATAATAAGCAGACCTGGCAACACTGTCCAACTAATGCCAGCAGACAACAGACTAATAGTTTCAAGCAGTTGTAAGTAGTTTTGTGTGTGTGTGTGTGTGTGTGTGTGTGTGTGTGTGTGTGTGTGTGTGTGTGTGTGTGTGTGTGTGTGTGTGTGGATAGCGACCTTTACAAAAAATGTATAAAAGAATAGTAGGCTAGCCTACTGTTAAAAAAAAAAATAGAGGGGATTTCTCAAGGATAGAGAAAACATAGCAGGGCCAATCAATCCACTAGACAGCTTAAGCATCTGCCTGTTAGTCTAGTAAATCTAGGGAAAAATACACTCAGGTTGGACAACATTTTATTATTTCGTTTTTCAACTGATTCTGACAGGAAATTAGGTCTACTAGCCAGGATAAAAAATATACCCTGATCTGCTCACTGCAAATACCCACAGTTTGTCATGATGCTGAATCCATTGCAAGCATTTGTTTTGCACAAAAAACATTCCTTGGGCTACCAGTGGCCCCAGAAAATGATGGTTTAGTGATGAGTCATCACTTTTCCACAGTTTTGTGGGCGTTTTATGGGGCCAATGAATGTTTTTGTGCAAAAAATGCTTGCAATGGATTCAGCATCATGACAAACCCCTAGTTAGGCCCCTCACATCCTACTTAAAGCAGATTTTTTTCTTGGTATTTTCCTCCTGTATAGAAAGTCGATGGGAGCCCAACTTGATTTAGCCACTGTGAGTATTTGCAGTGAGCAGATCATTTTTATCCTGACTAGTAGACCTAATTTCCTGTCAGAATCAGTTGAAAAACTAAATAATAAAATTTTGTCCAACCTCAGTCTTATTTATACTGGACTATGTCTAGTAAAGCTGTCCTTCCAGGCAGACCCCAATGTTTGGGGGTTTAAAGAACAGTGGGTTAAACTTACTTACAACAACAAAGCAGCAAGCTATAGAACATGTAGGTGCCCAGGTGCCCACATGTCCTTAATGTCCAGTTGTCCACGTGCATAACATAGCATGCTAACATAGCATTTTAGCAACTTTTTACATGACACTTTGTTCTAACCAAGTCTTAATCCAAATATGGCCAATGGCCAAATCCACAACAGCTCTCAATGTTTCAAAACATGAGTCTATAAACCAATAGGTGCAATCATGATTACTGTCCTGAGTGATCAATTAACTTTTCACATTATATATACCTTGGAAGTAGTTACAGTAATTCCATGGTACATGAGTGACAGTCCACACATTTGTTCCTACCAAATACTTTACTATTTTGTTGTGAATTTGTAGATCTGCAAATTTCACTACTGATATTACTTCTTTTTAAAGCAAGTACTATGGAATATTTAAGTAATTTCTAAAAGCAATTACTCCAGGATTTAAATTAAGAACAAAAAAGTACAAAATCAGTGGAACAAACAATTTCAGGATCATGATTACAACAACATACAGTAAATGCTTCATCCTTGAACAAACTCACCTTAATTATTCAATGCTCTCCCAATGGTGTTCATTTTGAAAATGGCTATATTTGTTTGTTGAAACCATGTGTGAAGGGAGGGTGATTTTTGCAGGTCTTTCGGTCAGAGTGTATCAATAAAGCAACTGGGTTAAGCACTGTTGGTCCAACCAGTTTAACATTCACCAGGTTAGCTTTCACCAGCATCAGCAGGTTAGCGTTCACCAGCGTCAGCAGGTTAACAATAGCGTTCACCAGCATTAGTTTTACTGAGGTTAGGGTTAAGGTTAGGTTTAGGTGTCTGTCCCCCCTGACTTTCATCACCTCCGTGGAGCCAATCACAAGCGTCTAGTGCCTTAACCCAGTTGCTTTTTTGATAAACTCGGACTTAAAGACCTGCAAAAAACACTGTCCCCATGTGTGAAGGACCCAGATGACCCACAATGCAAAGCAATTTAGCTGCCATTAGCAAAGCCTGAACAAATAAACAACCCATGCTTTTTGATATAACCTATAAACTTCTAATTATATATAAAAGCCATGTCATTTTATTATAAGCGACTTGGTCTTGTTTTTCTGTAAATTAGCTTGTAAATATTGGTATCGTAGTAGCAGGTTGTGGTTAGGGTTAAGGTCTGTTTCTAAAATATAGTTGCTCATTTGGCTTACTTCCTAATGTTGTTTAAACCAGTATTTCGATCATTTTCATTGCAAGGACCATCCATTTGTCCAAGGTATCTGAAAATAGTTTGTAGCATGGACCCATGGACCCCCATACCAGATTTGTGTTGTTTCCAAAATATTCAACATTTGTCTTTTTTTTTTTTAGAATTTATTTGAAAATAGCAGATCTACAGAGAGAGAGAGAGAGAGAGAGAGAGAGAGAGAGAGAGAGAGAGAGAGAGAGAGAGAGAGAGAGAGGGATCTAGAACACTATAGAATCAAAAACAGATCTTAGAACACAGAATTCATAGATCTAGAACACATAGAATTCAGAAATATAGAACACATAGACACATGGCAGAACACATAGAATGTGTACAGTACAGTACGGTTAGGTACAGTACAGTAAAGTACAGTAAAATACATTACAGCAAGGTACAGTAGAGTACAGTAAAGTACAGTACAGTAAGGTAAGGTAGAGTACAGTAGAGTACATTAAAGTACAGGTACAGTAGAATACAGTAGCATACAGTAAAGTACAGTACAGTACAGTAAGGTATAGTAAGATACAGTTGAGTACATTAAAGTATAGTAAGGTACAGTAATGTACAGTAATGTACAGTAAGGTACAGTAGAGTACAGTAAAGTACAATACAGTACGGTACAGCAGAGTACAGTACAGTAAGGTACAGCAGAGTACAGTAAAGTACAGTAGTGTACAGTCAAGTACGGTAAAGTACAGTACAGTAAGGTACAGTAGTACAGTACAGTACAGTACAGTACAGTACAGTACAGTAAGGTACAGTAAGGTACAGTATAGAACAGTAAGGTACAGTACAGTACTTTATTGTGACTGTCCTTTCGTAACATTTTGGCATCACCTGTTGTGACCTCACCTGTCCATATATGGGAATTCCCAGATGAATTACTGTTAGGGGAACCACACTAACAGAATCCCTTTCAAGCCCATATATGGAGATCCCTGATGTCATCGATATTAAGCCCATATCTGGCTAATATACAGTAGTATATATTGTGTCAATCAAACCAGTGTCGCTGCCACGACACAAGTCACACTTGCAAATGAATTCTGTCCTTGTCACTTGCATATCAATATTTGGGAAAATATTTTGTCCACATTTTGTCCAACTTTGTCCAGAGTCATGTTTATTAAAATGGAAAATGTTCAATGCAGAACACTCCTGTCATATGTTTAGATGGACAAGTAGGAAATGGTTGTATACAATAATACAATAGACTTGTTTTTTCCAGTCCAGACAAGGTTTGAACTCCAAACCGTTTGCATGAAAGGCATATACTCTAACCACTACACTGGGACAGTCACAGCTGTTGTATCAGTCATGTTTAATGTATAAAACACACACACACACACACACACACACACACACACACACACACACACACACACACACACACACACACACTGACTGGCTTTTTACTTGGGTGTGGTGGGTAGTGACTGACTCAGGCCTGCACAATGTGAAAAGATCACACAAAGATGAGGTTTCTTCCTTTATGTAACGATGCCAGCTTTTTAGAATATTAATTTGCCTCGGACGCTTCATAGGCATATTAGATAAAGGTCCTTAGATTGAGTGTAGAATGTTTCATGCAAATTGCTCAAAAATCACAGGATAAATACGGGTTTAAGCGTTTTACAAACTGCTTAAAATCATATAGCGGCCCGCTTTGGCCAATTGGGTTAAGATTGGTTTCAGTGATATTTGGACTAACCCTCTATAGTAGTTCATCATGAAAATTTGACTGCATGTATGTTTTAGAGGCAGAAGAATAATTTGCATGAAACTGCAATATTGATTGAATTATTAAAAAAGCCTGTTGGAGACCATATTGGAGGCTTAGTCTAGCCGCCTGTGCCCTACAGACATATGCACTCAGCTTAAATATATTGCACGCACACGCATGCACGCACGCCACACAGCGAGAGAGCTGCAAGGCCCTTTCCAAGAGCATAGTCTAGTGCAGTGTTTATTATTTTTCCTTTATCTTGAGTTTTGCCTTTTGTTCCTGAGTTCTATTTTTGTCAAAGTTTATTTTTGCTATTTTTGAATTTTGGGTTTCATTGTAGGCTACAAAATTGCATGGAGGAGAAATTAAAATCTTAAAACGCCCCTCTTAAGCCGTTCTTTAGAGCCTCCTAGGCCATCAGCCAACTTCACATACTGGTTTAAAAATATTAGAATGCCCAATAACCAACTATAGTATTTTTAGAGACACAAATTGCTTATTATAAGCAGACATGGCAACCCAGGTACATTCAGAGCCCAGAGCGCCAACTACTGACACTTTAATGCAAGGAGAACAGGAAACCAAATTATGTTTTTCAGGACAGCTTTTTCAGCCTCCGCCTCTTTCAGGATATGAACAGGATAACGGGGGTGGTGCCAGGATTAACATGAATATATAGAGATAAATACTGAATAAAAGTACAAAGGCATTGGCATCAACTTGAAACATTTTGAAAATAGCAGATCTACAAGCTCACAATGCAATGCAACGCATGAGCATTTACTGGAGTAGCCTAAAAGTAAGAGTATACAAGTGAAGTATAAAATACCTCAAAATTATACTAAGGATAGTATTTGAGTAAATGTACTCAGTTACTTTTACACCACTGGCATTGTAGACCCAGATGCTTGTGAAACATGATAAAGAAATAGTCATGCAATAGTATGAATTTCAGTTTATTTACACAAAGGATTTGCAATTGCAAAATATTATAGCAGCATTATTTTCTGTAAGTGGCTAGCAGAGTCAGACTTAACTAAACTTAAATTGTTTTTATTGAAAAACGTTGAGGGGAAGGCGGCTGGGGGTCAAAACTTGGAACTTTAGGGGCTCACATGGGGCTGCTGTCTGGGGCAGCCAGCCTAGGTGGGGGAGGGAAAGAGAAATTAGGTGAGCTTCAGAATAATTACAGTTGAGCCGCAAGGTAGAGAAGAGGTGTTCAATCTGCCCGTTCCACACAGTTCAGAATAATGAACCCACTTACACTGCCTTTCTTTGGCTTCAATGAAGCAATCTGGGAGCTGGTACTGATTGTCAGCTGATTGTCAGATGGGCTTCAGGTGTGAGGCTGAGCTTCCCCTGCATGGTTTGAAACAATAAATGAATGCACTCAAACATCATTACTTTATAAAGAAACTCAAAGTCATTACTTCAAAATCAAATCAAACTAGGAATGAGTGTCACTGCAGCTGCTTTTTCCTACCCATAACCATAGGTCAGACAGGATTGTGTCAGTCTTTCTGCAGGCTCGCCATCTTTCAGATTCAGTTCTAGGCAATAAACCTGGCCTGGATCAAAGAAAAAGGCCAAATGAATAGAAAAACACAAATTCAAATAATCTGCTACAGGCTTGAAACAAAATAATTCCATTAATCTGCCCAACTAGGCATTGGCATTAAACTCAAAATACATCAATTCAATAATCAACGTTGCAGCTAACATACAAGCATTACATTCCAAAAGAAATCGTTTAACATTTAGATCCCAAAACCAAAAACAACATAACATTTCAGAGCACATGGTCACATTGTTCCTCCATCACACACAGCCAGTGTATGGAGTGGATCAGGTAGGTATGGTCAGGTGAGGTAAATCTAAAAGCCAAATTATAGTATGGGTAAGTATAATGAATGAAACTGTTAGAAATTGGAATAGTTGTTGGAATAATGAACAGTGTACAGACCTGCAGCTGCTGCATAATGTAGCAGTGAGTAGCAGCAACCACCAGCACCATGCAGCGTCCAAACAATCTGAGAGGGGGGGAGTGGCCTCAACTCAACCACTATTTATACCCTTGCTTAAGAAGGTTGCCATGTTTGGTCGGGTTGCCATGTTCAGTTGCAGTACCAGGGTTTTCACGGCAAAATGTTGTCAAATGTATTTTAAATGCATGAGGTAAGGCTTGAACAGGGGACTTCTGGAATGATAGACAAAGGCCTTACCAGGTGAGCTATGCACAGCTCTGCACAGTGAGATAATATTACTTTAAATGTTTGTTTTAGAGACAGAAGAATAATTTGCATACAACTTGCAATATTGATTGAATTATTAAAAACTATTAAAAATGCATGTTTCAATTTTTAAAAAATCCGATCTGACAGATCTTTAGATATTGGTCCAAAGTTCATGTAAAAAAAGTTCCGTGCACGTGACGCGAAAGTTCCGGAATAAAAGCGGGTTTAAGTGTTTTACGAACTGCTCCAAAAGGCGGAAAATCGAAGGGCGGAGCTTACTTAACAAAGACACAGATGTTTTCAGCTTGAGTCAAGGCACGCGTGTAAGCAAGTTGCATGTCTTCAAACGAAACGAGGCATGACTTATGCCCCTTTAAAGTTTGAGTTTTCAAACGCTTCGTATAGCGCCCCCCTTTGGCCAATTGGAGTAAGATTGCTTTCAGTGATATTTGGACTAATCCTCTACATATTTGCCAAATGCCATGAACGTGTCACTTTGCATGTATGATTTAGAGGCAGAAGAATAATTTGCATATAACTGCAACATTGAGTGAATTATTAAAAAATAATTTTTCGCTTTAAAGAAAATCCGCCTGAGTTTTCAGACCGTATTGGTCCAAAGTTCATGTAAAAAAAGTTTCGCGCACATTACGCGAAAATCCCAGGAGGAGATACATTTTTACTGTTTTTCATATAATTCAAAATTGTGGGAGAAGTAATGGTCAGAGGTCAAAAGTCAGAGCGTAAAAGTTGTTCGGCATGAGGAGACGCATAAGTGTATACAGGTTCCATTGCTGTACCTGAAACAGGGCATGAGCTACACCAGTTCAAAGTTTGCACTTTCGAAGGCTTCCTACAGCGCCACCCTTTGGCCGATTGTTGCGAGCTTCGCGTTTTAGCCGTTTGGCATGGTCCTCTGCCATACTGCCATGAACGTGTCACTTTGCAGTATGATTTAGAGGCAGAAGAATAATTTGCATGAAACTGCATTATACGGTTAATTATTAAAAAATAATGTTTCGCTTTAAAGAAAATCCGGCTAACTTTTCAGACCGTATTGGTCCAAAGTTCATGTAAAAAAAGTTTCGCGCACGTTACGCGAAAATCCCAGGAGGAGATACATTTTTACTGTTTTTCATATAATTCAAAATTGTGGGAGAGGTAAAGGTCAGAGGTCAAAAGTCAGAGCGTAAAAGTTGTTCGGCATGAGGAGACGCATAAGTGTATACAGGTTTCATTGCTGTACCTGAAACAGGGCATGAGCTACACCAGTTCAAAGTTTGCACTTTCGAAGGCTTCCTACAGCGCCACCCTTTGGCCGATTGTTGCGAGCTTCGCGTTTTAGCCGTTTGGCATAGGCCTCTGCCATACTGCCGAGTTTCGTAAAAAGCGACTGCACGGTCTAGCCGCTAGAGCAAAAGTGGCGGAATAATAATAATAATAAATATAGCTGCAAGCAGCGATAAAGTGGCCAAGGCAAAAGCATCAAGGGAAAGCAAAGAAGACATCAAAGAGAAACTAGAAGCAGTGTTCTTCCGAACAGGTCAGGTGTTTTTTTTGGCCTACTGGTGACTCTATAACAGGCCAATGTGAGAAGGGTGGCATCTGTTCCTTGGCCTAGTGGGAATGTGCGTGCAAAATCTCACACAAATAGCAGGCTGCGTTTGAGACATTTTGTTCAAAAAGGAGCAATCCTGCAAACCTTGGAATTCAATGTTAGCCAATTAGATAGAATATGATATTGGACAAATCCGTCATGATTACATCACTGTAGAGATACTGTGTGCCCATTTGTGTGATTATCGGATAAAATCTGAAGAAGTAATATCGAAGAATGCGTTTTCGGCCTTCTGGTGGCGCTATAAATGACAGAGACTCTGCCGATTTTACACTAATCGGCATAGTTATTGGTGAAAGCACAAATTGACCTCTACACAACATGTATGCAAAAGACTATATGCAACAGACATAAAATAGTTCCAAAGAACTCCTCAAGGTTTTAACTCAATATCTTTATTTTCCAACTTTTTCATTAGTTGCCTTTGTTGAAGAGTTGGTCATCAGGTTGTAAACCTTCAAAACAGAGGGTTAACAACCTAGCCATTTTCAGGCATGTCTTTTAAATCACAATGTTTTCAAATAATTCAAGTAGTAAACGTCTTCAAATAAAGTTTTTAAACATTAAGTATTGTGAAGTCTGAACCCAAACCAGCACACGGAAACAGTTCTCAAGGTGAAAACGCAATAAGCGTTGTTTTATTCAATGGGGCGTTCCCCTAAAACATGAAATAAAGTTCTTCCCAAAACCGGGGCTTTTAACACGTCTTCAAATAAAGTTTTTAAACATTAAGTATTGTTAAGCCTGAACCCAAACCAGCACACGGAAACAGTTCTCAAGGTGAAAACGCAATAAGCGTTGTTTTATTCAATGGGGCGTTCCCCTAAAACATGAAATAAAGTTCTTCCCAAAACCGGGGCTTTTAACTCAAAATATGCTTCTTTCCAGAACTTAACAAACAGGGGTTACATTCGAAACATATGTTTCACAGTATGCTGTTGCTTCCATTAACACATGCCATTTCTCTTCCAAGACTCAGATGCAGCTCCTAATTTGCCTACAATGGGAACAGATAGAACCACCATTAGCAATGTGGCAAAATACAGAGCAAATGTGCGACAGAGGAGAACATAGTGGAGTTTTGCTTACTGCTCGATGGAAGAGTCCCTTCGAGAGCCAGCTACACAGTGAAGCAGAGCTCGGTGGTTAAGAGCAAAAACATTTGGATTGCCTGACTCGGAGAAGCTGTGTTGCGGCCAGGTGCTGACAAATCAAACTGATTGCAACAAGCAGCCATCTTAGCTGCTGCATTCTGGGAAATGTAGTTTTTCTGAAAACCAAGCAAAGCCATCAGTTAGATTCAGTTCACATGCAAAAAACAGGGCCTGGATAAAAAAAAATAAGAAAAATCAACTAATCAGCCGATCTACAAGGTTAAAACAAAATAAAGTCAACAGATCTGCTGATTTGGAGGTTGTGATTTGCCATCCAATTTGCGTGATTTTAGGCCAAAATCTGTAGGAGCAGTGTTGTAAAATGTGTTTTGCAAAAATCTGTCTGATGGTGGCGCTAGAGAGGGGCATGTGTGAAATCAGGGACGGAGGTTGTGATTTTACAATCAATTTGCGTGATTTTAGGCCAAAATCTGTAGGAGCAGTGTTCGCAAATGTTTTGCAAGAATCGGCCTCATGGTGGCGCTGGAGGGCCATGTGAGAAATCAGGCAGCCAAGGAGTGTGTGCAAAGTTTGGCATGGATAGGGGCAATGGTAACGGAGATATGAATAGGGCAAAAGTATGATGTCACACGGACAGAGTGACAGCCGGTGGAGGTTTCGATAGTAGCTGCGACCTAACAGTCGCAATAATACTCACATCTCTTTAGTTAAATGCTTACATTGAAGAGAGAGATGAGGCCACACCCCAAACAATAGTGGACACAGGCAATAATCCACAACTGCACACTCCTGACAATATAAAACACATTCTCACTGTAAACGATAGAACCAAAATAACACAGTAAAACGGTAAAAGAGACCATACAAAATACAAGCAAACAGTCTTACCGGTTAACAGAACAGCACACACTCAACTCAGCAGTGTTTTGTTCAAACTGTTCAGATGGATTCAATCGGCCGACGCCCAACAAGCAACCATCTTAGCTGCTGCATTCTGGGAAATGTAGTTTTTCTGAAAACCAAACAATTAAGATTCAGTTCACAGGCAAAAAAACTAAAAAAAATCAACTAATCAGCCGATCTACAAGCTTAAAACGAAATAAAGTCGACAAATCTGCTTATCTACAAGCAATAATTACATTACCGAAATGAATCTTTTTACATTCCAATCCCAAAACCAGAAACAAACATTTCCGAGCCACATGTTCACTTACCAATTATCTTAGTCACGCAGCCTCAGTGTCAATATCAGAGTTGGTCAGGTGGATCTAAAAGCAATATAGTGTGGGTTAAATATAAATGGAGCAATGCTGTTAGAAATTGGAATAGTCTTGAAATGAAATGTGTACAAACCTACAGCAGCTCCAATGAGGTTACTGAACAAACTGAAAAAAGACTGGCTTTATACAGGGTGTGGTGATTACGAATGCTCTGCAGCTGTGACTCAGGGACCGTGGTCAAAACATTGCATGTGAAAAATAAGAATATATTCCATTTGAAAAATAAAATAAAATGACTGTAATTCCCGCTGAACCGTGGGTTACAAGTGCACAAGTGCACAGTGCACTAACCTACATTATTGCAAAGTGTGATTTAAATGTGACTTTGAATGTATGTTTTAGAGGCAGAAGAATAACGCACGCGCACGCACGCACACACACACACACACACACACACACACACACACACACACACACACACACACACACACACACACACACACACACACACACACACACACACACACACACACACACACACACACACACACACACACACACACACACACACACACACACACACACACACACACACACACACACACACACACACACACACCTGTGCCTAACCATTCTGCATTAGAGGTGGGATTTATGGCTATTTGAAGTGAGACAGTACCATCGATCATAAAATGTGTGTGTAAATTAAGCTACCTTGACTGTTGTTATTCATAAAACACCTAAAAAAAACAAGCAGGCAACAATGAACTCGCTCCTCCACTTGTTCTCTCTCTCTCACTCACTCACTGTACTCAGTCAGTACTCAGTGGAGTAGCAAGGAGATGTTGAATTGGGGGGAGGGGGTCTCCCCCCCAAATGAACGGCTCTCTACTGCGCGAACCGGATCCCAACGTTCACTTCAAAGAGCCGTTCAAAAGATTTGATTCGTTCGCGAACGTCCCAGCTCTATTCTGCATCTAGCCTAAGGACCAGATCATGGGAAAACCCTACTCACGTCAGGGTGGGGGGTCCCCAGTTCAAATATGATTCTTTTTGGTTTCAGTGATATTTGGACTTACCCTCTACGGTAGTTCATCATGAAAATGTTACTTTGCATGTATGTTTTAGAGGCAGAAGAATAATTTGCATACAACTTGCAATGTTGATTGAACTATTAAAAAAGCATGTTTCAATGTTTAAAAAATCCGATCTGACAGATCTTTAGATATTGGTCCAAAGTTCATGTAAAAAAAGTTCCGTGCACATGACGCGAAAGTTCCGGAATAAAAGCGGGTTTAAGTGTTTTACGAACTGCTCCAAAAGGCGGAAAATCGAAGGGCGGAGCTTACTTAACAAAGACACAGATGTCTTCAGCTTGAGTCAAGGCACGCGTGTAAGCAAGTTGCATGTCTTCAAACCAAACGAGGCATGACTTATGCCCCTTTAAAGTTTGAGTTTTCAAACGCTTCGTATAGCGCCCCCCTTTGGCCAATTGGAGTAAGATTGCTTTCAGTGATATTTGGACTAATCCTCTACATATTTGCCAAATGCCATGAACGTGTCACTTTGCATGTATGATTTAGAGGCAGAAGAATAATTTGCATATAACTGCAACATTGAGTGAATTATTAAAAAATAATGTTTCGCTTTAAAGAAAATCCGCCTGAGTTTTCAGACCGTATTGGTCCAAAGTTCATGTAAAAAAAGTTTCGCGCACATTACGCGAAAATCCCAGGAGGAGATACATTTTTACTGTTTTTCATATAATTCAAAATTGTGGGAGAAGTAAAGGTCAGAGGTCAAAAGTCAGAGCGTAAAAGTTGTTCGGCATGAGGAGACGCATAAGTGTATACAGGTTCCATTGCTGTACCTGAAACAGGGCATGAGCTACACCAGTTCAAAGTTTGCACTTTCGAAGGCTTCCTACAGCGCCACCCTTTGGCCGATTGTTGCGAGCTTCGCGTTTTAGCCGTTTGGCATGGTCCTCTGCCATACTGCCATGAACGTGTCACTTTGCAGTATGATTTAGAGGCAGAAGAATAATTTGCATGAAACTGCATTATACGGTTAATTATTAAAAAATAATGTTTCGCTTTAAAGAAAATCCGGCTAACTTTTCAGACCGTATTGGTCCAAAGTTCATGTAAAAAAAGTTTCGCGCACATTACGCGAAAATCCCAGGAGGAGATACATTTTTACTGTTTTTCATATAATTCAAAATTGTGGGAGAAGTAAAGGTCAGAGGTCAAAAGTCAGAGCGTAAAAGTTGTTCGGCATGAGGAGACGCATAAGTGTATACAGGTTCCATTGCTGTACCTGAAACAGGGCATGAGCTACACCAGTTCAAAGTTTGCACTTTCGAAGGCTTCCTACAGCGCCACCCTTTGGCCGATTGTTGCGAGCTTCGCGTTTTAGCCGTTTGGCATGGTCCTCTGCCATACTGCCATGAACGTGTCACTTTGCAGTATGATTTAGAGGCAGAAGAATAATTTGCATGAAACTGCATTATACGGTTAATTATTAAAAAATAATGTTTCGCTTTAAAGAAAATCCGGCTAACTTTTCAGACCGTATTGGTCCAAAGTTCATGTAAAAAAAGTTTCGCGCACGTTACGCGAAAATCCCAGGAGGAGATACATTTTTACTGTTTTTCATATAATTCAAAATTGTGGGAGAGGTAAAGGTCAGAGGTCAAAAGTCAGAGCGTAAAAGTTGTTCGGCATGAGGAGACGCATAAGTGTATACAGGTTTCATTGCTGTACCTGAAACAGGGCATGAGCTACACCAGTTCAAAGTTTGCACTTTCGAAGGCTTCCTACAGCGCCACCCTTTGGCCGATTGTTGCGAGCTTCGCGTTTTAGCCGTTTGGCATAGTCCTCTGCCATACTGCCGAGTTTCGTAAAAAGCGACTGCACGGTCTAGCCGCTAGAGCAAAAGTGGCGGAAGAATAATAATAACTAGGCATTGACATTAAACTCAAAATACATCAATTCAATAATCAACGTTGCAGCTAACATACAAGCATTACATTCCAAAAGAAATCGTTTAACATTTAGATCCCAAAACCAAAAACAACATAACATTTCAGAGCACATGGTCACATTGTTCCTCCATCACACACAGCCAGTGTATGGAGTGGATCAGGTAGGTATGGTCAGGTGAGGTAAATCTAAAAGCCAAATTATAGTATGGGTAAGTATAATGAATGAAACTGTTAGAAATTGGAATAGTTGTTGGAATAATGAACAGTGTACAGACCTGCAGCTGCTGCATAATGTAGCAGTGAGTAGCAGCAACCACCAGCACCATGCAGCGTCCAAACAATCTGAGAGGGGGGGAGTGGCCTCAACTCAACCACTATTTATACCCTTGCTTAAGAAGGTTGC